>NC_085024.1:2339839-2532339 GCF_963692335.1 Osmerus eperlanus
TGTGTGTTTGTCCTGTGTTCCTAATCGGCTATGCTCACAAGGACCAGAGTGGTCGGCAATCAGGGCTTCCACCCAGCACTGGCTCTAATCAGCCCCCAGCAGGGTGGGGGGTGGAGTGGGGGGTGTGGGGACGTATTTTAGCCTCCTTAACTGGAGGGCTGCAAACATGTACACACTCACAGATGCACATACGCAAACATGGACATACATGCACACACACAAACACCGAGGTATAAACCAAAGGAGAGTCAGAGGTAGAGTCAGATGTAGAGTCAGAGTCTGCCTCTGGTACAGGAAGTGTCTCATGTATGAAGTGTAGCTGGGAGACTGATCACCCCTCTGCCTCAGTGACTTCCTGTCAGTCTCACTTCAGTGGAACAGAGAGAAATGTGTATGCGTGCGTTAGAGTGTATGTTTGCTTCTCCTTGAGTGTGTTGCTGAATGCGAGCTACATTTCTGATGCTGTGCTCTCTAGCTAATATACACTCCCATCATGCACCTCTCTCTGGAGGGTCCCTCTTCACGCTTACTCACCCCCCCACACCCCACACCCCCTCCCCCCCTCACCCACACCCCCTCCCCCCCTCACCCACACCCCACACCCCCTCACCCACAACCCCTCCCCCCCTCACCCACACCCCACACCCCCTCCCCCCCTCACCCACACCCCCTCCCCCCCTCACCCACACCCCACACCCCCTCACCCACACCCACACCCCCTCCCCCCCCACCCACACCCCCTCCCCCCCTCACCCACACCCCACACCCCCTCACCCACACCCCACACCCCCTCCCCCCTCACCCACACCCCCTCCCCCCCTCACCCACACCCCACACCCCCTCCCCCCCTCACCCACACCCCCTCCCCCCCTCACCCACACCCCACACCCCCTCCCCCCCTCACCCACACCCCCCTCCCCCACTCACCCACACCCCCTCCCCCCCTCACCCACACCCCCTCCCCCCCTCACCCACACCCCACACCCCCTCCCCCCCTCACCCACACCCCACACCCCCTCCCCCCCTCACCCACACCCCACACCCCCTCCCCCCCTCACCCACACCCCCTCCCCCCCTCACCCACACCCCACACCCCCTCACCCACACCCCACACCCCCTCCCCCCCTCACCCACACCCCCTCCCCCCCTCACCCACACCCCCTCACCCACACCCCCTCACATATGAACCACATCACATGTGAACCACACACCAGGGGACCTGTACTCTGTACGATGAAGCAAGTTCTACATGCCCGGAATATCTTTTAATTAGCTGTCTTCACGAAGACTCACGACTAGGGATGCGTATCGATAAGATTTTAACGATTCCAACTCCTTACCAATTCCTGCTTATCGATTCGATTCCTTATCGATTCTCTTATCGATGTTCCCCTCTACAGCCATAGGTCTGTGCGTTCTGCACCCCCCCACACACACACTCGTTCTAAACGAATTTCTCAAACTGGCTTTGACTGGCTCTGAAATTAGATAATACCTACCACCTCTAGGCCTCTTCAGGCCTCTGTTTTCAAAACAAAATCTAGTCGGAGATAGAAACTTTCAGTTTCCTTGTGTTCAAGCTTCTATTACTCAACACCAGTAGGACTTACAGGGGTCCTAACAACAGGGGAAATAACTTCAGTGTCACCTTTCAAAAGAGACCATTTACATGCATGTACTCCAAATGGTTCAACAACAGCTTTCAATGTACTTTGGGTATGTTGTTTAGGCGTTTTCAGGCACATTTAACAGGACTATTAAAAGGTTAAACAATTAAAATGCTAAGTTTAATAATGGATTAAAAATCGATATGCTCAGTTTAATAATGCGACACGCGAACGTTTGCTGATAACACACGCCACCCCGATAACGTGAAATGATCAATAAGATCAATACTAATGGGAGACGAATGCCGGAGCTAAAATGTATGCTTCAAACGACGGGACAGAAAATAACTAGATCGACTACACACAATAAAGGCAAATTACTTCACACAGTAACAAGTGGTTGTGATCACTTTTGAGCAGTTTAGCTCTACCTTGGATAGTTAGAGATGAAGCGCGAACGTTAGCTGCGCTGCTGCATGCATCAAACACAGTAACTTCATTCCATGCTGTGTGTTCAAATGCTTCTTCATATTTGTAGTATTTCCTCCCTTCGACAAAATAGACTTTTTACACGCGTTACAAGTGGCGTTGTTGTCATTTTGTCGTGTGAAATACAACCAAACTTTAGAACGCTTCTTCCTAGTTGCCATGCGTGCTGCAGTCTGTCTTTTATAGTTTATTCAGACAGACGTTCGCGTGTCCCATTATTAAACTGAGCATATCGATTTTTAATCCATTATTAAACTTAGCATTTTAATTGTTTAACGGCACAGAGAATCGTTAACAGAATCGTTAAGGAATTTTGCTAACGATTCCAAGAAATCGATTCACTGGGAACCGGTTCTGAACAAGAACCGGTTCTCGACACCCATCCCTACTCACGACCACAATCATGTAAAGCGGTGACACGACTGGGGTTATCAACTTGTTAACTCAACCCAGGTGTTGTCATGAGCGCACTCACGCAGACGCAAGTGGTGTCTGCTGCTTTTAACCAATTGCAAACATGGATGATAGTCTATAAGAGCACACCTTACACAAGACAACCATAGTCTGTCAGAGCATACCTCACACAAGACAACCATAGTCTGTCAGAGCATACCTCACACAAGACAACTATAGTCTGTCAGAGCATACCTCACACAAGACAACCATAGTCTGTCAGAGCATACCTTACACAAGACAACCATAGTCTGTCAGAGCATACCTCACACAAGACAACCATAGTCTGTCAGAGCATACCTCACACAAGACAACCATAGTCTGTCAGAGCATACCTCACACAAGACAACCATAGTCTGTCAGAGCATACCTCACACAAGACAACCATAGTCTGTCAGAGCATACCTCACACAAGACAACCATAGTCTGTCAGAGCATACCTCACACAAGACAACGATAGTCTGTCAGAGCATACCTCACACAAGACAACCATAGTCTATCAGAGCATACCTTACACAAGACAACTATAGTCTGTCAGAGCATACCTCACACAAGACAACCATAGTCTGTCAGAGCATACCTCACACAAGACAACCATAGTCTGTCAGAGCATACCTCACACAAGACAACTATAGTCTGTCAGAGCATACCTCACACAAGACAACCATAGTCTGTCAGAGCATACCTTACACAAGACAACCATAGTCTGTCAGAGCATACCTCACACAAGACAACCATAGTCTGTCAGAGCATACCTCACACAAGACAACCATAGTCTATCAGAGCATACCTTACACAAGACAACCATAGTCTGTCAGAGCATACCTCACACAAGACAACTATAGTCTGTCAGAGCATACCTCACACAAGACAACCATAGTCTGTCAGAGCATACCTTACACAAGACAACCATAGTCTGTCAGAGCATACCTCACACAAGACAACCATAGTCTGTCAGAGCATACCTCACACAAGACAACCATAGTCTATCAGAGCATACCTTACACAAGACAACCATAGTCTGTCAGAGCAGAATGAGCAAACTATAATATTAAACAAATATGAAGAATTTTTATATAGTATCCAAGCTAAGAGCAATACCGTTGCCAAGGAAACCTGAAAACATTGCACACAATTTGAATGCGTAAATTAATTGATCACTGCTCCATCTTTAAGGCACGAGTAGACATGGATCTGACCATAACTACAGTACTGTGTTTCCATTAAATGAATGTGTTACTTAGGTGTGTCTTTGTGGCGTGATGGACAATTTGAGCTTTATTCTTTCAGCTGAATGAACCCCAAACCTGGGTTAAACCTGGAGTCTCCTCATTAACCTCAAACCCAGGGTTAAACCTGGAGTTACCTCATCAACCTCAAACCCAGGGTTAAACCTGGAGTTACCTCATCAACCTCAAACCCTGCTTCGCAGAACTGGCCCCAGGTCACACAGCCACTCCATTTCCAGCGTCTTTTACGCTTCCACTGTTTTTTCATGTATAAAGAATACTCACACACACACATATACACACACCACACACACAGACCTTGGCAACATTCATTTTATTGACATTGGCATTTTATAGCTTTGTTTAGTTGCCATGGAGACTGGTGGAGACACTTTTTTCAGTTAAGATGATTTATTTTTATGTGGAGTCATTGATTGTGTTTCTGGAGGAAAGTGAGGAGCATTCTCTCACTCTCTCTGTCTCACTCTCCCACTCTCACTCTCTCTCACTCTCACTGTCTCTGTCTCACTCTCCCACTATCACACTCTCACCCTCTCTCATTCTCTCTGTCTCTGTCTCACTCTCCCACTACCACACTCTCACTCTCTCTCACTCTGTCTCTGTCTCACTCTCCCACTATCACACTCTCACTCTCTCTCTCTGTCTCTGTCTCTGTCTCACTCTCCCACTATCACACTCTCTCACTCTCACACTCTCACACTCTCACACTCTCTCTCTGTCTCTGTCTCACTCTCACACTCTCACACTATCACACTCTCACTCTCTCACTCTCTCTCACTCTCTCTCACTCTCTATGTCTCTGTCTCACTCTCACACTATCACACTCTCTCACTCTCACTCTCTCTCTCTCTCTCTCTCTCTCTCTCTCTCTCTCTCTCTCTCTCTCTCTCAGAGAGAGCTCCGTTCTCATCTATGGAGACCAGCTGTGTGTTTCTGGCCTTGTCTTGTCATGCATAGTATCCTGTTTCGAAACCACTGTGTGAGAAAGATTCAGAAATACGTGATTGGTAGAATGTCACACAGTAAGAGAGATGGCAAGGGAGTGTGTGTGTCAGACAGAGTGCCTATAAAAGGTTTTAGATGGGAGAGAGAGAGATTGCTTTGCTTTGTAATGGCCATGAAAGTAGGCTGGCCATAGGTGGAGATTTAGAAAGATATTTGTGTCTGCTTCACACACATCTAGAAAGCTGCTTTATTCCATTTAATTGGCTTGGCTATGAAAGAGTCCTTTAAAATCCATCCATCCAGCTAGTCAAACAGACATTGTCAGCCATACAGCCAACTATGATGTATCCTCAGTGCTAGTCTCCTGTCTCCTCATGATGTATCCTCAGTGCTAGTCTCCTGTCTCCTCATGATGTATCCTCAGTGCTAGTCTCCTGTCTCCTCATGATGTATCCTCAGTGCTAGTCTCCTGTCTCCTCATGATGTATCCTCAGTGCTAGTCTCCTGTCTCCTCATGATGTATCCTCAGTGCTAGTCTCCTGTCTCCTCATGATGTATCCTCAGTGCTAGTCTCCTGTCTCCTCATGATGTATCCTCAGTGCTAGTCTCCTGTCTCCTCATGATGTATCCTCAGTGCAAGTCTCCTGTCTCCTCATGATGTATCCTCAGTGCTAGGTAGTCTCCTGTCTCCTCACGATGTATCCTCAGTGCTAGGTAGTCTCCTGTCTCCTCATGATGTATCCTCAGTGCTAGTCTCCTGTCTCCTCACGATGTATCCTCAGTGCTAGGTAGTCTCCTGTCTCCTCATGATGTATCCTCAGTGCTAGTCTCCTGTCTCCTCATGATGTATCCTCAGTGCTAGGTAGTCTCCTGTCTCCTCATGATGTATCCTCAGTGCTAGTCTCCTGTCTCCTCACAATGTATCCTCAGTGCTAGGTAGTCTCCTGTCTCCTCATGATGTATCCTCAGTGCTAGTCTCCTGTCTCCTCATGATGTATCCTCAGTGCTAGGTAGTCTCCTCACGATGTATCCTCAGTGCTAGTCTCCTGTCTCCGCATGATGTATCCTCAGTGCTAGGTAGTCTCCTGTCTCCTCACGATGTATCCTCAGTGCTAGGTAGTCTCCTGTCTCCTCATGATGTATCCTCAGTGCTAGTCTCCTGTCTCCTCACGATGTATCCTCAGTGCTAGTCTCCTGTCTCCTCATGATGTATCCTCAGTGCTAGGTAGTCTCCTGTCTCCTCACGATGTATCCTCAGTGCTAGGTAGTCTCCTGTCTCCTCATGATGTATCCTCAGTGCTAGTCTCCTGTCTCCTCACAATGTATCCTCAGTGCTAGGTAGTCTCCTGTCTCCTCATGATGTATCCTCAGTGCTAGTCTCCTGTCTCCTCATGATGTATCCTCAGTGCTAGGTAGTCTCCTGTCTCCTCATGATGTATCCTCAGTGCTAGTCTCCTGTCTCCTCACGATGTATCCTCAGTGCTAGGTAGTCTCCTGTCTCCTCATGATGTATCCTCAGTGCTAGTCTCCTGTCTCCTCATGATGTATCCTCAGTGCTAGGTAGTCTCCTCACGATGTTTCCTCAGTGCTAGTCTCCTGTCTCCTCATGATGTATCCTCAGTGCTAGGTAGTCTCCTGTCTCCTCACGATGTATCCTCAGTGCTAGGTAGTCTCCTGTCTCCTCATGATGTATCCTCAGTGCTAGTCTCCTGTCTCCTCATGATGTATCCTCAGTGCTAGGTAGTCTCCTGTCTCCTCATGATGTATCCTCAGTGCTAGTCTCCTGTCTCCTCACGATGTATCCTCAGTGCTAGGTAGTCTCCTGTCTCCTCATGATGTATCCTCAGTGCTAGTCTCCTGTCTCCTCATGATGTATCCTCAGTGCTAGGTAGTCTCCTCACGATGTATCCTCAGTGCTAGTCTCCTGTCTCCTCATGATGTATCCTCAGTGCTAGGTAGTCTCCTGTCTCCTCACGATGTATCCTCAGTGCTAGGTAGTCTCCTGTCTCCTCATGATGTATCCTCAGTGCTAGTCTCCTGTCTCCTCACGATGTATCCTCAGTGCTAGTCTCCTGTCTCCTCATGATGTATCCTCAGTGCTAGGTAGTCTCCTGTCTCCTCACGATGTATCCTCAGTGCTAGGTAGTCTCCTGTCTCCTCATGATGTATCCTCAGTGCTAGGTAGTCTCCTGTCTCCTGATGATGTCTCCTGTCTCCTAGGCCCTCCTGGATGCCCTGGCTGAGCTCCCAGAGTGGTATGGGGTGAAGGCCATGCAGGCTAACTGGATAGGAGAATGTTCCGGATGCTACTTCGACTTCCAACTCAAGGTTCGCCTCATCCTCCTCTCCTTCTCCCCCTCCCTCTCTCATCCTCCTCTCCTTCTCCCCCTCCCTCTCTCATCCTCCTCTCCTTCTCCCCCTCCCTCTCTCATCTTCCCCTCCTTCTCCCCCTCCCTCTCTCATCCTCCTCTCCTTCTCCCCCTCCCTCTCTCATCCTCCTCTCCTTCTCTCCCTCCCTCTCTCATCCTCCTCTCCTTCTCCCCCTCCCTCTCTCATCCACCTCTCCTTCTCTCCCTCCCTCTCTCATCATCCTCTCCTTCTCCCCCTCCCTCTCTCATCCACCTCTCCTTCTCTCCCTCCCTCTCTCATCCTCCTCTCCTTCTCCACCTCTCCTTCTCCACCCTCTCTTCTTCCCCCCTCTGCTTGAAGATGCTCCTAGTTTGACTCACAGTGTAGTTGCCACATAGTTGTAGTTGACAAGTGATTGATTTTCATTCAGCCCGCATGATGGTTTGAAAGCAGCAATTTACCCAAACATGCGGCAGAGCAAATCAGACTTCTTTGAACTGTCTTAAAGGCGTCGGAGTGGTGAGAGTGTTTGTGGTGAGTGGCCTAGGATCTCTCCCTCACCTCTGATACCACACACATCCCTACACATGCAGGAAATTGAGAAGGTTAGGCTATGGCTTCCTTATTTAAATCTTATTCCATCCCTGTGATAGACAGACGGTGTGTGTGTGGGAGAGAGAGGGGAAGGGAGGGAGGGAGTCTGGGGGTGTGTGTATCAGTGAGAGAGAAAGTGTTGTGTGTGTGTGGGCGCACGGGTCTCATAAATCAGGACTAAGCCTGGCAGAGTGCTTCAGTAGACGCAGACACATGCAGTCAGACATGAGACATGGGACATGCAGTCAGACATGAGACATGGGACATGCAGTCTGACATGAGACATGCAGTCTGACATGAGACATGCAGTCTGACATGAGACATGAGACATGCAGTCTGACATGAGACATGAGACATGCAGTCTGACATGAGACATGAGACATGCAGTCTGACATGAGACATGCAGTCAGACATGAGACATGAGACATGCAGTATGACATGAGACATGCAGTCTGACATGAGACATGAGACATGAGACATGCAGTCTGACATGAGACATGAGACATGCAGTCAGACATGAGACATGCAGTCTGACATGAGACATGCAGTCAGACATGAGACATGCAGTCTGACATGAGACATGCAGTCAGACATGAGACATGCAGTCTGACATGAGACATGAGACATGCAGTCTGACATGAGACATGCAGTCTGACATGAGACAAGCAGTCTGACATGAGACATGCAGTGAGACATGAGACATGCAGTCTGACATGAGACATGAGACATGCAGTCTGACATAAGAGATGCAGTCTAACATGAGACATGCAGTCAGACATGAGACATGAGACATGCAGTCAGACATGAGACATGAGACATGCAGTCTGACATGAGACATGAGACATGCATTCAGACATGAGACATGCAGTCTGACATGAGACATGAGACACGCAGTCTGACATGAGACATGAGACATGCAGTCTTACATGAGACATGAGACATGCAGTCTGACATGAGACATGAGACATGCAGTCTGACATGAGACATGAGACATGCAGTCTGACATGAGACATGAGACATGCAGTCTTACATGAGACATGCAGTCAGACATGAGACATGCAGTCTGACATGAGACATGAGACATGCAGTCAGACATGAGACATGCAGTCAGACATGAGACATGCAGTCTGACATGAGACATGCAGTCTGACATGAGACATGAGACATGCAGTCTGACATGAGACATGAGACATGCAGTCTGACATGAGACATGGGACATGCAGTCTGACATGAGACATGAGACAAGCAGTCTGACATGAGACATGAGACATGCAGTCTGACATGAGACATGCAGTCAGACATGAGACATGGGACATGCAGTCTGACATGAGACATGAGACATGCAGTCTGACATGAGACATGCAGTCTGACATGAAACATGAGACATGCAGTCTGACATGAGACATGAGACATGCAGTCTGACATGAGACATGCAGTCTGACATGAGACATGAGACATGCAGTCTGACATGAGACATGCAGTCTGACATGAGACATGCAGTCTGACATGAGACATGCAGTCTGACATGAGACATGCAGTCAGACATGAGACATGCAGTCTGACATGAGACATGCAGTCTGACATGAGACATGAGACATGCAGTCTGACATGAGACATGCAGTCTGACATGAGACATGGGACATGCAGTCTGACATGAGACATGAGACAAGCAGTCTGACATGAGACATGAGACATGCAGTCTGACATGAGACATGCAGTCAGACATGAGACATGAGACATGCAGTCAGACATGAGACATGAGACATGCAGTCAGACATGAGACATGCAGTCTGACATGAGACATGCAGTATGACATGAGACATGCAGTCTGACATGAGACATCAGACATGCAGAAAAAATAAATAAAAACAAATAAAAAGTATTTTTATTTGTTTTTGTATTGGGTAAAATTGGGTAAACACAACAATGGTTCGTTATGAACCTTTGGATCATGTGACCCGAAGGCAGCACAAGGGTTAAACTGTTTGGTCCGGATTTGAGCGTTGGCGAAGTTGCTCTTGAGAAAATGCGCTCGGCTACACAGCCGGCAGTTCTCGAATTGATCTCACGGTACTTTGATGGCTACGTCACAGTGACCTAGCCTCGGTGCCGTCTCAAGTCGGACAAAAAGTCTAACCAGAATTCACTGTTTCAAGTCAACCGCCTGCAGCCGGCTGCGGTGCTGCATGAAGTCAGTTCATGTCGAACGCACCTATCATCTCTATTAGGTTGCTATGTACCCACTATGACATAATCTCTAATAGGCTGCCATATACCCACTATGACATTGTGTGTATTAGGTTGCTATGTACCCATTATGACATAATCTCTATTAGGTCACAATGTACCCAGGATGACATAATATTTTAGATGTCACTAAGTGCCCACTATGACATCATACATGATGTCACCATATAGCCACTATGACATCATCCCTGCTGACCAACCAAAGAACATTTTTCAGAGATGACCTGCTTATGTGGTTCACAGTAAGATAGTTTTACGTGACTCCTCTCTCTCTCTGCTGTCTCCTCCCCCCCTCCAGGTGGATGGGCAGGATGCAGGGGAGACCGTAGCTGGCTACACCCCGAGCCCAGAGGCCGTGTTCGGGGCGGCCTACCTGGCCCTCCTGCCCTCCCACAGGCTGCTGCATGGGAACAGCCCTCTGCGCCCCCTGCTGGAGCGCCCCCTGCTGGAGGCAGCCCTGCGGCCCGGAGCAGGCATGCACCTGTCTGTCTTTGTGTGTGTGTGTGTGGGGGCCTGGAGCAGGCATGCACCTGTCTGTCTTTGTGTGTGTGTGTGTGGGGGCCCGGAGCAGGCATGCACCTGTCTGTCTTTGTGTGTGTGTGTGTGGGGGCCCGGAGCAGGCATGCACCTGTCTGTCTTTGTGTGTGTGTGTGTGTGTGTGTGTGGGGGGGGGGGGGGGCTGGTTAGTGAATCACAGACCTGTTAAATTTGCTTTTGTCTGTTGTCTCTGCAATTATATTATTATAGAGAGTGAGAGAGAGAGAGAAAATAAGGCAGTGTTACCTCCAGCACTGTGTATATGCGTGCGTGTGTGTGTGTGTATGCATGCGTGTGTGAAGTTGTGTTGCTAGTGAGGCACCAGGGAGCGCCTTCTGCCACCCCTGACCCATGACCTCTGACCTGTAGACTGCCTGACAGAGGTCACAGCACACAACCTGTTCACCGGACAGGAAGTACCCCTCATCATCTCACACAAGGAGCAGTTTGATGGCCATCTAGACACTGTCATAGGTAAGTCTAGGTGTGTATTGTGTGTGTGTCATGTGTCTTATGTATCCCACTGTGGTTGTGTTTGTCGTCCGCCCCCCCCCCACACACACACACACTCTCTCTCTCTGGGGGTTAACAGCTCCCACCTGGAAGTGTTTGTCTCACATCAGACATATCCCAGCATGCTCTGGGTCACATATCCCAGTATGCTCTGGGTAAAAACCACCCTGGGGACTGTATCACTCTATACAAATGTGTCACATTCTAATACAAGGTGTGTGTGCATCTGTGTGCGTGTGTGTGTGTGTACGTGTGTGTGTCCAGGTATCCCAGACAGTAGCGAGGAGGATGTGTGTGTAGCTACAGCTCTGGGTTTGCGCTGGCAGCCTGTTCTGAAGAGGCACCATGACGACACACAGACTCTCATCAACTCTGCTGAGGTCTGTAGATCCTCTGATCCTGTATGTTGTATACATGGAAATACATACACACAAGCATACACACAAGCATACTAACTAACTGAAATACATACATGCATGCATATAACCTTACTTAAATACACGCACAAACTTGCTTAAATATTGATATACATGAGTGCATGCATTTTACTACTTTGACATATATTCTTCATTTATTTCTTGACATCTTTCTTTCATCATATCTCATCTGTCTTTCTATCTGTGTTTCTGTAGTACTCAGGTCTCACCAGAGAGAAGGCCTTTGACTCCATTACCCAGAAGGCCAGAGAGAGGAAAGTGGGAGGCCACCTGACCAGTTCCAAGCTCAGGGATTGGCTGATTTCCCGGCAGCGGTACTGGGGCACGCCCATCCCCATGGTGCATTGTGGGAGTTGTGGTCCGGTGCCGGTGCCGGAGGAAGAGCTCCCGGTTGCCCTTCCCAGGCTGGCCTCCCTCTCCGGCAGGGGGGGGTCACCTCTGGAGGGGGCCCATGACTGGGTCAACTGCCCCTGCCCCAGGTGAGACCCCCCTGCCCCAGGTGAGACCCCCCTGCCCCAGGTGAGACCCCCCTGCCCCAGGTGAGACCCCCCTGCCCCAGGTGAGACCCCCCTGCCCCAGGTGAGACCCCCCTGCCCCAGGTGAGACCCCCTCACCTGGTCTTAATGCCACCCTTACCTGCACTTGGCCCTGACCCTGGACAGTTAATCTGATATGGATAAAATGATATATTAATGACATGCAAGTCAGCAAGCGCTTTTTGAGGGAAATACAAACTGAAGAAATAACAACAAACCATATCCAGATATTGAGTTGAGTTCCCTTTAAGTTTGGGCTGTGATTGGCTGTTTGTGTAGGGGCTGTGATTGGATGGTTGTGGAGGGGCTGTGATTGGATGGTTGTGGAGGGGCTGTGATTGGCTGGTTGTGGAAGGTCTGTGATTGGCTGGTTGTGGAGGGGCTGTGATTGGATGGTTGTGGAGGAGCTGTGATTGGCTGGTTGTGGAGGGGCTGTGATTGGATGGTTGTGTAGGGGCTGTGATCCAGGAAGCTTCTCTGTAAAGAGTGACATTTGGGACGGGAACACTCATGTCAGGTGATGAGGAACATTGTGTAAGAGGGAACGCACCCTGCGCACACACACACACACACACTCACCCACACACACACCTCTACCGACGGACAGTGAGTCATCGCTGGGAAAGTGTTGGTGCTGTGAGAAGAGGCGGTGATTATGATCTTGTGATGAGAGCCTCTCATCCATGTGGGGATTCCTCCTGGAATAAAGACCATGCTGCTGTCATGGTGTCCTGGTCCCCGGTCACCACCTGGTCCCCGGTCACCACCTGGTCCCTGGTCACCACCTGGTCCCTGGTCACCACCTGGTCCCCGGTCACCACCTGGTCCCCGGTCACCACCTGGTCCCTGGTCACCACCTGGTCCCTGGTCACCACCTGGTCCCTGGTCACCACCTGGTCCCTGGTCACCACCTGGTCCCTGGTCACCACCTGGTCCCTGGTCATCAACTAGACAATACCTGGTCCCTAGTATAGATCTAATTACTTAGTCCTCATCTCTCCTCACCTCTCCTCACCTCTCCTATCCTCATCTCTCCTTATCTCTCCTCTCCTCACTTCTTACCTCTCCTCATCTCTTCTCACCTCTCCTCTCTCCTCACCTCTCCTCTTTCCTCATCTCTCCTCCCCTCTCTTCACCTCAACTCTGCTCTCTCCTCCCCTCTCTTCACCTCTCCTTACCTTTGGTGGTGAGAGGCTGAGGACACCAGCAGGGGAGGTTGATGAGAGGCTGAGGACACAGCAGGTTGATGAGAGGCTGAGGACACCAGCAGGTTAATGAGAGGCTGAGGACACCAGCAGGTTAATGAGAGGCTGAGGACACAGCAGGTTGATGAGAGGCTGAGGACACTAGCAGGTTAATGAGAGGCTGAGGACACCAGCAGGTTGATGAGAGGCTGAGGACACCAGCAGGTTAATGAGAGGCTGAGGACACCAGCAGGTTGATGAGAGGCTGAGGACACCAGCAGGTTGATGAGAGGCTGAGGACACCAGCAGGTTGATGAGAGGCTGAGGACACCAGCAGGTTAATGAGAGGCTGAGGACACCAGCAGGTTAATGAGAGGCTGAGGACACCAGCAGGTTGATGAGAGGCTGAGGACACCAGCAGGGGAGGTTGATGAGAGGCTGAGGACACCAGCAGGTTGATGAGAGGCTGAGGACACTAGCAGGTTAATGAGAGGCTGAGGACACCAGCAGGTTGATGAGAGGCTGAGGACACCAGCAGGTTGATGAGAGGCTGAGGACACCAGCACGGGAGGTTGATGAGAGGCTGAGGACACCAGCAGGTTAATGAGAGGCTGAGGACACCAGCAGGTTAATGAGAGGCTGAGGACACCAGCAGGTTAATGAGAGGCTGAGGACACCAGCAGGTTGATGAGAGGCTGAGGACACCAGCAGGGGAGGTTGATGAGAGGCTGAGGACACCAGCAGGTTGATGAGAGGCTGAGGACACCAGCAGGTTGATGAGAGGCTGAGGACACCAGCAGGTTGATGAGAGGCTGAGGACACCAGCAGGTTGATGAGAGGCTGAGGACACAAGCAGGGAAGGTTGATGAGAGGCTGAGGACACCAGCAGGTTGATGAGAGGCTGAGGACACCAGCAGGTTGATGAGAGGCTGAGGACACCAGCAGGTTGATGAGAGGCTGAGGACACCAGCAGGTTGATGAGAGGCTGAGGACACCAGCAGGTTAATAAGAGGCTGAGGACACCAGCAGGTTGATGAGAGGCTGAGGACACCAGCAGGTTAATGAGAGGCTGAGGACACCAGCAGGTTGATGAGAGGCTGAGGACACCAGCAGGTTGATGAGAGGCTGAGGACACCAGCAGGTTGATGAGAGGCTGAGGACACCAGCAGGTTGATGAGAGCTGAGGACACCAGCAGGGGAGGTTGATGAGAGGCTGAGGACACCAGCAGGTTGATGAGAGGGCTGAGGACACCAGCAGGTTGATGGAGGCTGAGGACACCAGCAGGGGAGGTTGATGAGAGGCTGAGGACACCAGCAGGTTGATGAGAGGCTGAGGACACCAGCAGGTTAATGAGAGGCTGAGGACACCAGCAGGTTAATGAGAGGCTGAGGACACCAGCAGGTTAATGAGAGGCTGAGGACACCAGCAGGTTGATGAGAGGCTGAGGACACCAGCAGGTTAATGAGAGGCTGAGGACACCAGCAGGTTGATGAGAGGCTGAGGACACCAGCAGGTTGATGAGAGGCTGAGGACACCAGCAGGTTGATGAGAGGCTGAGGACACCAGCAGGTTGATGAGAGGCTGAGGACACCAGCAGGTTGATGAGAGGCTGAGGACACCAGCAGGTTGATGAGAGGCTGAGGACACCAGCAGGTTGATGAGAGGCTGAGGACACCAGCAGGTTGATGAGAGGCGGTTTTATCTGTCTTGTCCTTGAAAAAGTAATTTCCTGTCTACTGTACTGTACACACACACACACACATAGGGACACACTCACTTACAGACATGTACACACACACACACACACATACACGCATATACACATACATATACACACACAGTCATACAGACACACACACGTACGCACAAACACACACAGACACACACACACAGACACAGTGTTATAGCTGCTTGTGTTTCTCATCTTATCAAATGGCACCTGGCTTTCAAAATATTAACCCACAAATACACCTTTGCCTTGTTGCTAGGCAACCTCCAAGCGCTTACCTCATCCCGTTGGCATCAGCCTTATTATAGTCTGGCATGGTGGGAGGACTTCGTGTGTGTGTTTGTGTGTGTGTGGCTTATCTTCTCTACTTTTATAACTATCACCCAGAAGCCCCTCACCCATTGTTCTGTTAAGTTCTCAGAGATCTTGTTGTGTTGGTGTGTGGAGCTGATGTGTGGGGCTGGTGTGTGGAGCTGGTCTGTGGGGCTGGTGTGTGGAGCTGGTGTGTGGGGCTGGAGTGTGGAGTTGGTCTGTGGGGCTGGTGTGTGGGGCTGCTGTGTGGGGCTGGTGTGTGGGGCTGGTCTGTGGGGCTGGTGTGTGGGGCTGCTGTGTGGGGCTGGTGTGTGGGGCTGTTGTGTGGGGCTGCTGTGTGGGGCTGGTCTGTGGGGCTGGTGTGTGGGGCTGCTGTGTGGGGCTGGTGTGTGGGGCTGGTCTGTGGAGCTGATGTGTGGGGCTGGTGTGTGGAGCTGGTGTGTGGGGCTGGTGTGTGGGGCTGGTCTGTGGGGCTGGTGTGTGGGGCTGGTCTGTGGGGCTGGTGTGTGGGGCTGGTCTGTGGGGCTGGTGTGTGGGGCTGGTCTGTGGGGCTGGTCTCTGGGGCTGGTGTGTGGAGCTGATGTGTGGGGCTGCTGTGTGGGGCTGGTGTTTGGGGCTGGTGTGTGGGGCTGGTGTTTGGGGCTGGTGTGTGGGGCTGGTGTTTGGGGCTGCTGTGTGGGTCTGGTGTTTTGGGCTGGTGTGTGGGGCTGGTGTGTGGGGCTGGTGTGTGGAGCTGGTGTGTGGGTCTGGTGTTTGGGGCTGCTGTGTGGGGCTGGTGTGTGGAGCTGGTGTGTGGGGCTGGTGTTTGGGGCTGGTGTGTGGGTCTGGTGTTTGGGGCTGGTGTGTGGGTCTGGTGTTTGGGGCTGCTGTGTGGGGCTGGTGTGTGGGGCTGGTGTTTGGGGCTGGTGTGTGGGTCTGGTGTTTGGGGCTGGTGTGTGGGTCTGGTGTTTTGGGCTGGTGTGTGGGGCTGGTGTGTGGGTCTGGTGTGTGGGGCTGGTGTGTGGGTCTGGTGTTTTGGGCTGGTGTGTGGGTCTGGTGTTTTGGGCTGGTGTGTGGGTCTGGTGTTTTGGGCTGGTGTGTGGGGCTGGTGTGTGGGGCTGGTGTGTGGGTCTGGTGTGTGGGGCTGGTGTTTTGGGCTGGTGTGTGAGTCTGGTGTGTGGAGATGGTGTGTGGGTCTGGTGTTTGGGGCTGCTGTGTGGGTCTGGTGTTTGGGGCTGGTGGCCATAGAGACCAAACACAACAGTTAGCTGGCACAGCACTGGGCACACACCCCAGCCAGCCTGGACACTGCTGCACACACACACACACACACACACACACACACACACACACACACACCCTCAGGGACATGACCTCCCCAGCCAGATGGAGGCAGCCCATCACACACACACGTATACACATGGGCACACACATGAACACACACTGAGACACTATTATAAACCAGCTCTCCAGAGGTCCATAAACTGGAATCATTACATTCTCAATCTTCTCAATTATGTACTGATATTGATTTTGCACGGTATGTTTCTTCTCCCCTCTCCTCCTCCCTCTCCTCCTCTCTCCTCCTCCCTCTCCTCCTCTCTCCTCCCTCCCCTCTCCTCCTCCCTCCCCTCCTCTCTCCTCCCTCCCTTCTTCTCCTCCTCCTCCCTCCCCTCCCCTCTCCTCCTCCCTCCCCTCCCCTCTACTCCTCTCTCATCTTCCTCCCCCTCCTCCCCTCCCCTCTCCTCCTCTCTCCTCCCCTCCTCTCCCCTCTTCTGTCATCTCCTCTCTCCTCCCCCTCCTCCCTCCCCTCCCCTCTCCTCCTCTCTCCTCCCCCTCCCCTCCCCCTATCCTCCCCCCCCTCCTGTCCTCTCCCCCCCTCTCCTCCCCCTCCTCTCCTCCCCCCCCCCCCCTCCTCTCTCGTCTCCAGGTGTAAGGGTCCAGCTCGTAGAGAGACAGACACCATGGACACATTTGTGGACTCAGCCTGGTACTACTTCAGATACACGGACCCACTGAACCAAGACAGGTGTGTGTGTGTGTGTGTGTGTGTGTGTGTGTGTGTGTGTGTGTGTGTGTGTGTGTGTGGGGGGGGCTCTCCAGGGGTTCACTTCAGCTCCTCTCTGACTAAAATACTCTTCCTCAAGTCCATTTATCAACTGATGGGAAAGTGCCAAAAAGAACCGAGTCTCTCTCTCTCTCTCTCTCTCTCTCTCTCTCTCTCTCTCTCTCTCTCTCTCTCTCTCTCCCTCTGTCTCTCTCTCACTCCCCCTCTCTCTCACTCTTTCTCCCCCTCTCTTTCTCTCCCCCTCTCTCTCTCTCTCCCTCTCCCTCTCCCCCTCTCTCACTCCCCCTCTCCCCTTCACTCTCCCCCTCTCTCACTGCCCCTCTTTCTCCCCCTCTCTCTCTCCCTCTCTCTCCCCCTCTCTTTCTCTCCCCCTCTCTCTCTCTCTCTGTCTCCCTCTCCCCCTCTCTCACTCCCCCTCTCCCCTTCACTCTCCCCCTCTCTCACTCCCCCTCTTTCTCCCCCTCTCTCTCTCCCTCTCTCTCCCCCTCTCTTTCTCTCCCCCTCTCTCTCTCTCTCTGTCTCCCTCTCCCCCTCTCACTCCCCCTCTCCCCTTCACTCTCCCCCTCTCTCACTCCCCCTCTTTCTCCCCCTCTCTCTCTCCCTCTCTCTCCCCCTCTCTCTCTCTCTCTCCCCTTCTCTCTCCCACTCTCTCTCTCTCTCTCTCCCTTTCCTCACCTTCTTTCTCTATCTCTCTCTACAGCTCTTTCTTCTCTCATCTCTCTCTATCTACCTCTGTCTCTCTCGTCCTTGTCTCTCTCTCTCTATTCTCCACCTCCCTCTCTTGTGTTCTGGACAGTGATCAGTGTGAGAGGGGGAGGGAGGGAGTGGGAGGTAGGGGGATGTGAAGGCTGTGTGTGCAGCCTGGTAGAGTGGATGAGGAGAGGCCAGAGTCATCCTAGGTTATCATCCCAGATGGTGTGCTGTAGACTAAGGCCAGATATTAAAAAGAGGTTGTTCTGGAACATTTAATCTGTTACGCAGTCGCTCAGCCTAACACCACCTGTCTCCACAACACACACACACATACATACAACACACACACAACACACAAAACACACACACACCTAGAACACACATACACTTAGAACACACGCACAGTAGAAAAAGAATGACTATAAGTGCATTGGGTGTGTATGTGCGTGTGCGTGGGGGAGTGTGTGGGGAGGTGAGGGAGTGTGTGTGGCTGGGTTTCATAAAATCAGGGCCAAATGTTTTGTTAATTCGGAAAAAAAATCTTTAGTCGAAAAACTAAAGCTTGACATTGAAAATGTAAGTTTTGGTCGAAAACTTGAAAAATAAAACCATGTATTCAAAGAAAAAATAAGTGTACCAATTTTTTTTTCAGGTTGAATAATATTTCGATGACATTTTTGAATAATTTTGAATAAGTTATTAATTTTCAATTTTCACTTTCACTTTATTTTAACATAGTTTCACAGTTTTCAGATTCAAAACTTTTTTTTTACGGCTTAATTATTATTTTTTTTGTTTCATTTTTTTTAAATTTAGTTGTTTTTTTTTTTTTTTTTTTTTTTTTTTATTTAGTTTCAGACTTTTGCCCCCGATTTTGCGTAGGGGGCGTGGCTTCAACTCAGAGGCGGTAATTATGAGTGACAGCCTAACAAAGAGGCAGAAGACTCGGCTGTTGGCATGGCGTCCGCTCCGCCAAGGCAACAGGCTGGCGCCAGCGCACAGTTAAGACATGTGAAAGATATTAGCCTTTTTGAATAGATACTTTGGGACATTATCCCCGCAGTGGCATTTTTTTGTCATTAACACATAAAGGGGAAAATAGGTGGACAGCTGGACAAAGCTGGAAATTAAGCATCGCTAGCACTAAAGTTAGCATTAACTAACGTTAGCTTCGCACTTCAGTATAGTACTGTACGTAGTTGGTGTTTTTACAGTCAGTCAAGCTCAGTTCTTTTTTTTTTACTTTAACGTGTAGTGTAACCTAGTGTCTTTGTTAACCTCTGTTTAGTGTGTAAAACATAAATTATCAGGCCAGAGCATTAATGTAAAGTTGTATTTGTCTATTCTATTCTAGGAACAAATGAAAAGAGACCTTCTTCAGACACTTTTAACAAAACTGTCCCGGGCCACACAGAGACTCCCGCTGGATGTGAACTATTTACAGTTTGTAGTCAACCAGGAGATGGTCCTTTTTAGGGCATTGTCAGGCCAGGTTGAGATGCCACAAGATGTTATGAATGCATTGACAGAGTTGTCAATACTTGTCAATGCAGATGACAGCTCTAATATGAGCCGGTGTCAGGTGCCAGTGATGCAAGCAGAAATGGGACGGCCAAAGTATGTTGTGTCTCCTCAGCAACTACAAAGCCTTGTAGAAATAAAGCCCCTTTATGTGTTAATGACAAAAAAATGCCACTGCGGGGATAATGTCCCAAAGTATCTATTCAAAAAGGCTAATATCTTTCACATGTCTTAACTGTGCGCTGGCACCAGCCTGTTGCCTTGGCGGAGCGGACGCCATGCCAACAGCCGAGTCAAAAATTGAAGCCGTAAAAAAAAAGTTTTGAATCTGAAAACATGAAATGTGAAAATATGAAAGTGAAAATTAAAAATTAATAACTTATTCAAAATTATTCCAAAATGTCATCGAAATATTATTCAACCTGAAAAAAAAATTGGTACACTTATTTTTTCTTTGAATACATGGTTTTATTTTTCAAGTTTTCGACCAAAACGTACATTTTCAATGTCAAGCTTTAGTTTTTCGACTAAAGATTTTTTTTTCGAATTAACAAAACATTTGGCCCTGATTTAGCTCCATACTCCAGGAGACATAATGTGTGTGTGTATTACAGATGATGAGAGAGAGTTTCATGCACAGTCTGCCCCCTAGAGGAGAGCTGTTCTCATAACGGCTGGAAGACAGCTCTTGAACTCATCCCAGTCTAGTATTACTGATGATTCATCTAAAACTGGTTATACTGTCCCTCCTCCCCTCCCTCTCCTCTTCCCCCTTCCTCACCCCCCCTTCTCCTCTCCTTTCCCCCTCTCCTCCTCCTCCCCCTCCTCCCTTCTACTCCTGTCCTCTCCCCCCTCCTCTTCCACTCCTCTCTCCCTCCTCTCCCCACTCCTCTCCCCCTCCTCTCCCCACTCCTCTCCCCCTCCTCTCCCCCCTCCTCTTCCACTCCTCTCCCACCTCCTCTCCCCCCTCCTCTTCCACTCCTCTCTCCCTCCTCTCCCCACTCCTCTCCCCCTCCTCTCCCCACTCCTCTCCCCCCTCTCCCCACTCCTCTCCCCCTCCGCTCTCCCCCTCCTCTCCCCCCTCCTCTCCTCTCTCCCTCCTCTCTCCCTCCTCTCCCCCCAGTCCGTTCTCTCGTACCCAGGCAGACCGCTGGCTCCCGGTAGACGTGTATGTGGGGGGGAAGGAGCACGCGGTCATGCACCTCTACTACGCCCGCTTCCTCAGTCACTTCCTCCAAGACCAGGGCCTGGTGGCACACAGGTACAGTCTGTGTGGGGGTGTTGATGTGGTGTGTGTGTTGATGTGGTGTGTGTGTGTGTGTGTTGATGTGGTGTGTGTGTGTGTGTGTTGATGTGGTGTGTGTGTGTTGATGTGGTGTGTGTGTTGATGTGGTGTATGTGTGTGTTGATGTGGTGTGTGTGTTAATGTGGTGTGTGTGTGTGTGTTGATGTGGTGTGTGTGTGTGTGTTGATGTGGAGTGTGTGTGTGTGTGTGTGTTGATGTGGTGTGTGTGTTGATGTGGTGCGTGTGTTGATGTGGTGTGTGTGTGTGTGTTGATGTGGTGTGTGTGTTGATGTGGTGTGTGTGTGTGTGTTGATGTGGTGTGTGTGTGTGTTGATGTGGTGTGTGTGTGTTGATGTGGTGTGTGTGTTGATGTGGTGTATATGTGTATTGATGTGGTGTTTGTGTTGATGTGGAGTGTGTGTGTGTGTTGATGTGGTGTGTGTGTTGATGTGGTGTGTGTGTTGATGTGGAGTGTGTGTTGATGTGGTGTGTGTGTGTTGATGTGGTGTGTGTGTTGATGTGGTGTGTGTGTGTTGATGTGGTGTGTGTGTTGATGTGGTGTGTGTGTGTGTGTATTGATGTGGTGTGTGTGTTGATGTGGTGTGTGTGTGTGTGTTGATGTGGTGTGTGTGTGTTGATGTG
The DNA here is from genome assembly GCF_963692335.1 of Osmerus eperlanus. Lineage (NCBI taxonomy): Eukaryota > Metazoa > Chordata > Actinopteri > Osmeriformes > Osmeridae > Osmerus > Osmerus eperlanus. The sequence goes on from NC_085024.1 coordinate 2,361,211, forward strand.
GTGTGTGTGTTGATGTGGTGTGTGTGTGTGTGTTGATGTGGTGTGTGTGTTGATGTGGTGTGTGTGTTGATGTGGTGTGTGTGTTGATGTGGTGTGTCTGTTGATGTTGTGTGTGTGTTGATGTGGTGTGTGTGTGTGTTGATGTGGTGTGTGTGTTGATGTGGTGTGTGTGTGTGTTGATGTGGAGTGTGTGTTGATGTTGTGTGTGTGTGTTGATGTGGTGTGTGTGTTGATGTGGTGCGTGTGTGTGTTGATGTGGCGTGTGTGTGTGTTGATGTGGTGTGTGTGGGTTGTTGTGGTGTGTTTGTGTTGATGTGGTGTGTGTGTGTGTGTGTGTGTGTTGATGTGGTGTGTCTGGGTTGATGTGGTGTGTGTGTGTTGATGTGGTGTGTGTGTGTTGATGTGGTGTGTGTGTGTTGCAGGGAGCCGTTCAGGAAGCTGTTGGTGCAGGGTCTGATTAAGGGTCAGACTTTCAGACTGGCAGAGACAGGACGCTACCTGAGGAGGGAGGAGCTGGACCTCACAGGTACACACGGGTACACACAGGGGTACACACAGGGGTACACACAGGTACACACAGGGGTACACACGGGGGTACACACTGGGGGTACACACAGGGGTACACACAGGTACACACAGGGGTACACACAGGGGTACACACAGGTACACACAGGTACACACAGGGGTACACACAGGGGTACACACAGGTACACACAGGTACACACAGGGGTACACACAGGTACACACGGGGGTACACAGGGGTACACACGGGGGTACACACAGGGGTACACACAGGTACACACAGGGGTACACACATGTATACAGGGGTACACACAGGGGTACACACAGGTACACACAGGGGGTACACACAGGGGGTACACACAGGTACACAGAGGTACACACGGGTACATACAGGGGTACACACAGGTACACAGAGGTACACACGGGTACACACAGGGGTAAACACAGGTACACACAGGGGGTGCACACACAGCTACACACAGGGAGTACACACAGGGGTTACACACAGGGGTACACAGAGGTACACACAGGGGGTACACACACAGGTACACACAGGGGGTACACACACAGGGGGTACACACAGGGGTACACACACAGGGGGTACACACAGGTACACACAGTGGGTGCACACAGTGGGTACACACAGGGGTACACACAGGGGGTACACACAGGGGGTACACACAGGGGGTACACACACAGGGGGTACACACAGGGGTACACACAGGTACACACAGTGGGTACACACAGGTACACACAGGGGGTACACACAGGGGGTACACACAGGGGGTACACACAGGGGTACACACAGGTACACACAGGGGGTACACACAGGGGGTACACACAGGTACACACAGGGGGTACACACAAGGGGGTACAGCTCAAGCCTAGTCATTCACCTAACACCTGTCCAATTATAAATGTATAATTAAATATATTAAATATAAACCAACACCTGTCGAATTATAGAAATATAATTATATTAAAGATGCGCCAATCAGGTTTTTTGGTGCCGATCACTGAAATCAGTATCTGCCGATCCGATAATACCGATCACCGATCACAGTGTCGATTGAAGCATTCTATTTATTGTGTAGCATTATTTATGAAATTAATTATTCTTAACAACATTGGTATTGTATTTTAAATATTTAAATTACGAGACGAGAGAGTATCATGAATTGACAACCATCCGTTCTATTGCAGGGAACGTGCAACATTCCAGTGTAAAAGCTCTCTCGCTTACTATAAAATGTTTAAATAATAATAAATATTAAAATAATAATAAAAATATAAATCTTTAAATAAAAATCACAACAATAGAATCACATGTGCAACATTCCACTCTCTAGAGGCTCTCAAGAGAACTTGGAGCTTATACAGTAGCTTTCCTGTGGAAAAATAATACAAACTTAACTGCAACATAAACAGGCTATAGCCAAATATCTAATATGTTTCAAGTCAATTTGTCTGCATTTAGGAGGAGATAACAGACAGAACTAGAGAGGGTACAATTTCTGGGGAAATTGTAGGGTGTGCTTGCTTGCGTCAGTTGCACAGGGGTCCGTTTTTAATGACATTTTTACAACTGATATTTCTGTATATTTTATATAAAAATGCATAGGGCCTACTTATTATTTATAAAGATTACATAGATTTAAAAGCAGATTTTTTTTGCTGCTCATTTACAACTCAAAATACGAGTGAAGTGTAGAATGAAATATTATGTCTTCTCATTTCCCCTGCAAGAGGCAGCCTCGTAGCTGAATCAAAACAAATAAATTTGGCAGACCGGTGTAAAAATTGACCTAATCTCTATGATTTAAGCGTCCTTTTAAGTTTTCCCTTCTCGTGATATTTTCAGGCATTTAGCCTACTCATATTGCATTCATTCATTAATAAAGAACCCCCTTTAAAGATTATTCTACGACGTTACCGGCAGTAGAAGATGGAATCGCGATTCAAACAGTACCATCTGCTAACTGAAAATATGCCCCCAAAAACGTAAATAAGCTTGACATTTATTTAGTGGAAAATCGCTCATTCATAAAAAGCTCACTGGTAGCGATCATTGTCAGTAACAACGCAAAATGCGATATAGCCCTGTGTGGAGAAGCTGCCCCGGTAAATTGTACTACTACGGTACAGTACTAGACTACTGCTGTGTTCGTCTTGGTAGCGATTGCGTTGGTTGAATTCGATTAAACGTTCCGTTGTACGGTTTAGGCTGAAATTAATTATTTTCATGAACAGATTGACAAAGTTTAGGCTGTGACAATGAAGTTCAGGTTAGTAGTCAGATAGTTTCACCTATTGAAAGACTTTTGATTTAAGTAAGGGGAGTGCCGAACATGTTCTGTCGCCGTTTGACTTCCTAAACAGCTGTGTACTGTAGATGTTTTTGTAGTGTGTCTCGCGTAGGCTACAGCGTTGCAATGAGCAACACTGGTTTGAAACCACAGGTAATGATAATTTCACCAACAAATCGTTTACTTGTAATGTCATAATAAATCCTACAACGAAAATGTATTTGTGAGGAATGTTTATTTTAACGATTGAAAACAGATGCATCATAGACCACTGTAGTATGTGTTGCCCGGGCAACAGAGGCTAATTTCATGCTAATGCTTCAGTGAAATAGTAGACTACCGTCTACCTCTCTCCGAAAGTAGATGTGGGCCTACTTCCTTAATAATATCAGCTAATAATGTACATTACATTTCACAATTGTGTTTCACATCACAAAGTAAAATGAGTAAATAGTTATCACCCTGGCCTCTTTGCTTGTGGCGTTTCCGCAGCTGCCTTGCAGTAAAGCTATAGTTAGCCTAGCTATCCCCCAAGTTAACAGATGCGAAACGAATGTTCTGCTACAGGTCGTCACGCGTGTTTTTGTGACGTTAGTGACGTAAGTAACGTCAGTGACTGTGGCTAGCAAATTAGCCACCGTTAGCTTCACTTTTCGCCACAAAAACTTAACTTGAGCCTAAACCATGCAACGGAACGTAAATAAAAATACAAGCAACTCAATCGCTACCAAGACGAAACTTTTGACACCTAGGTTGTCTATTTAGTCCAAATATTGACTGATCCTTAGGGGGGCGAAAATAAATAATAACTAGAGAGGGTACAATTTCTGGGGAAATTGTAGGGTGTGCTTGCTTGCGTCCATTGCACAGGGGTCCGTTTTTGAATGACATTTTTAAAACTGATATTTCTGTAGGCTATATTTTATATAAAAATGCATACTTATTATTTATAAAGATTACATAGATTTACAAGCATTTTTTTTTGCTGCTCATTTACAACTGAAAATATGAGTGAAGTGTAGAATGAAATAGATCTTCTCATTTCCCCTGCAAAAGGCATCCTCATCGTTGAATCAAAACGAATAAATTTGGCAGACCGGTGTAAAAATTGACCTAATCTCTATGATGTAAACGTCCTTTTAAGTTTTTCCCTTCTCGTGATATTTTAAGGCATTTAGCCTACTCATATTGCATTCATTCATGAATAAAGAACCCCCTTTGAAGATTATTCTACGTTGTTACCGGCAGTAGAAGATGGAATCGCGATTCAAACAGTACCATCTGCTAACTGAAAATATGCCCCCCAAAACGTAAATAAGCTTGACATTTATTTAGTGGAAAATCGCTCATTCATAAAAAGCTCACTGGTAGCGATCATTGTCAGTAACAACGCAAAATGCGATATAGCCCTGTGTGGAGAAGCTGCCCCGGTAAATTGTACTACTACGGCACAGTACTAGACTACTGCTGTGTTCGTCTTGGTAGCGATTGCGTTGGTTGAATTGGATTTAACGTTCCGTTGTACGGTTTAAGCTGAAATTAATTATTTTCATGAACAGATTGACAACGTTTAGGCTGTGGCAATGAAGTTCAGGTTAGTAGTTATATAGACTTTTGATTTAAGTAAGGGGAGTGCCGAACATGTTCTGTCGCCATTTGACTTCCTAAACAGCTGTGTAGTGTAGATGTTTTTGTAGTGTGTCTCACGTAAGCTACAGCGTTGCAGTGAGCTACACTGGTTTGAAACCACAGGTAATGGTAATTTCACCAACAAATCGTTTACTAATGTCAGAATAAATCTTACAACGAAAATGTATATGTGAGGAATGTTTATTTTAACGATTGAAAACAGATAACGCTACATCATAGACCACTGTAGTATGTGTTGCCCGGGCAACACAGGCTAATGTCATGATGCTAATACTTCAGTGAAATAGTAGACTACTGTTTCCGAAAGTAGATGTACTTCCTTAATAATATCAGCTTATACTGTACATTACACATGACAATTGTGTGTCATATCACAAAGTAAAATGAGTAAATAGTTATCACCCTGGCCTCTTTGCTTGTGGCGTTTCTGCAGCTGCCTTGCAGTAAAGCTATAGTTAGCCTAGCTATCCCCCAAGTTAACAGATGCAAAACGAATGTTCTGCTACAGGTAGTCACGCGTGTTTTCGTGACGTTAGTGACGTAGTGACGTTAGTAACGTCAGTGACTGTGGCTAGCAAATTAGCCACCGTTAGCTTCACTTTTCACCACAAAAACGCAATTTCTACTTAAACCATGCAACGGAACGTAAATAAAAATACAACCAACGCAATCGCTAACAAGACGAACCTTTTGACACCGCCGTTGTGTATGTAGTCCAAATATTGACTGATCCTTAGGGGGGCGAAAATAAACAATAATAAATAATAATAAATATATATGTGAGATAACAAAGGTTGTGCCCTTGCCGAAGGCAAAGCACACCCAACTAGAGAGGGTACAATTTCTGGGGAAATTGTAGGGTGTGCTTGCTTGCGTCGGTTGCACAGGGGTCCGTTTTTGAATGACATTTTTACAACTGATATTTCTGTATATTTTATATAAAAATGCATACTTATTATTTATAAAGATGACATAGATTTAAAAGCATTTTTTTTTGCTGCTCATTTACAAGTGAAAATACGAGTGAAGTGTAGAATTTAATAGATGTCTTCTCATTTCCCCTGCAAGAGGCAGCCTCATTGTTGAAACAAAACGAATAAATTGGGCAGACCGGTGTAAAAATTGACCTAATCTCTATGACTTAAACGTCATTTTAAGTTTTTCCCTTCTCATGATATTTTCAGGCATTTAGCCTACTCATTGCATTCATTCATTAATAAAGAACCCCCTTTGAAGATTATTCTACGACGTTGCCCGGCAGTAGAAGATGGAATCGCAATTCAAACAGTACCATCTGCTAACGGAAAATATGCCCCCCAAAACGTAAATAAGCTTGACATTTATTTAGTGGAAAATCGCTCATTCATAAAAAGCTCACTGGTAGCGATCATTGTCAGTAACAACGCAAAATGCGATATAGCCCTGTGTGGAGAAGCTGCCCCGGTAAATTGTACTACTACGGTACAGTACTAGTACAGTAGACTGCTGCTGTGTTCGTCTTGGTAGCGATTGCGTTGGTTGAATTGGATTTACTGGTTTGAAACCACAGGTAATGATCATTTCACCCACAAATCGTTTACTTGTAATGTAATGTCATAATAAATCCTACAACGAAAATGTATTTGTGAGGAATGTTTATTTTAAAGATTGAAAACAGATGCATCATAGACCACTGTAGTATGTGTTGCCCGGGCAACAGAGGCTAATGTCATGATGCTAATGCTTCAGTGAAATAGTAGACTACCGTTTCCAAAAGTAGATGTGGGCCTACTTCCTTAATAATATCAGCTAATATTGTACATTACATTTCATAATTGTGTTTCACATCACAAAGTAAAATGAGTAAATAGTTATCACCCTGGCCTCTTTGCTTGTGGCGTTCCTGCAGCTGCCTTGCAGTAAAGCTATAGTTAGCCTAGCTATCCCCCAAGTTAACAGATGTGAAACGAATGTTCTGCTACAGGTAGTCACGCGTGTTTTCGTGACGTTAGTGACGTAGTGACGTTAGTAACGTCAGTGACTGTGGCTAGCAAATTAGACACCGTTAGCTTCACTTTTCACCACAAAAACGCAATTTCTACTTAAACCATGCAACGGAACGTAAATAAAAATACAACCAACGCAATCGCTACCAAGACGAACCTTTTGACACCGCCGTTGTGTATGTAGTCCAAATATTGACTGATCCTTAGGGGGGCGAAAATAAACAATAATAAATAAATAAATATATATGTGAGAGAACAAAGGTTGTGCTCTCGCCGAAGGCTTGAGCACACCCAATAAATAAATATACATGTGAGAGAACAAAGGTTCGCCGAAGGCTTGAGCACACCCAATAATATATATGTGAGAGAACAAAGGTTGTGCCCTTGCCGAAGGCAAAGCACACCCAATAATATATATGTGAGAACAAAGGTTGTGCCCTTGCCGAAGGCAAAGCACACCCAATAAAGATAAAAGGTGCACAGGAAGTCAGCAATTAAACAAAAAAACAACATGTATATCTATCTGTATAGTGTCTCACTCACTCTCACATCCTTTACTCACTCTCTCACTTCACTCACTTCACGCACGCACGCACGCACTCACTCGGAGAGGGGGCATACTAGAGTATTAAAACCTTACTTCTGATTAAGCAGCATCACTGGAAGATTTGCCTTGATAAATATAAGCATATCAGCATTTTTAGGAGTCAACCTGTTCCTCTTCTCATCTAAAATATGTCCTGCTGTGCTGAAAAGTCACTCGCTATCTACACTTGTACAAGGTGCGGAGAGGAAGACTCGTGCTGCTTGTGCGAGAGCAGGAAAGAGGTCTTTATTGGCCTTCCAAAAAGCAGTGGCTGTCCGTGACTGTTTTCGTTCGAATGCGGGTCTCACACAGTAACGTCGCACATGTGCGTTTCTGAAAATTCCAACCGACTATTTTCCGATAGGCAAAAATTATGACAAACGCTATAGTATGGCTTCAAAATGTACAATTAGAGGCTAACAAGTAACACTAGCAGGTAGTAGCATTGCTACGAGTATTATGCTAGGTTGCTAGGTAACGGAAGCTAACTAAAGCTAGCTAGCTTCCGTTTTGGAAAACAAACTCTGGTGGAAGCGTCGGAAATATTTAGAACTCACGCATCTAAAGGTTAAATAATCATTTCTTACCATTGGCGGCCTGAAATGCCTATCTAACGTTTTATTGAAACGTCTCTGATAGTAGTTCTCGCAGATTTTATGTCATCTGATCGGCCATGTTTGATTGGCCGTTTTGAGAACGCAGATTAAAACCGATAATGGGAATATCGGCCGATATGGATCGGCACCGATCAGATCGGAGCATCCCTAAATTATATATATCAAATATAACCAGAGCAGACCATACAAGACCAGAACAAACGAGACTTGACCAGAGCAGAGAACACACACACACACACACTTTCTCTCACACACACACACAAACACACACCCTCAGCCTTGTACAAAGCAGAGTTTCTCTAAATGTACTTTCTACTCTGGGTTTTCCCTCGGATTTCTGTTACCAGGCAACAGGGTAAACATTGCTAGGACCAGAGTGTAGGGAACAGCCTCTTTACACCATGTCTGAGTGTGTGTGTGTGAGTGTGAGTGTGTGTGTGTGTCTAAAATTATGTTTGTGTCTAAGTGTGTGTGTCTAAAGTTGAGTGTGTGAATGAGGTTAGGTGTGTGTGTGTGTCGACACGTGTGTATGTATGAGAGACTAACTAACTAGTCTTTCTCATCTTCACCCCCCTGATTCTCATCCCCCCTCACCCCATTCACCCCCCCCCCCCCCCTCCTGACCCAGGGGAGGAGCCGGGGCTGCAGGGTGGGGCTGCTGGCCAGGTGCAGGTGAGCTGGGAGAAGATGAGTAAGTCGAAGCACAACGGCCTGGACCCTCAGCAGCTGGTGCAGCAGTACGGCATCGACACGCTTCGCCTCTACATCCTGTACGCTGCCCCGCCCGAGAACGACATCCTCTGGGACGTCAAGAGTGAGTCTCACACACACACACACACAGACCGTCCTACACACACACACTCAATGGTGAGGACATACACACACACAATACACACACAGAGCCTCACACACACTTTATGTACCAAAAGAAACCTGCATACCTGTGCGCTGATGTGCGTGTGTGTTGGTGTGTGTACTGGTGTTTGTGTGATGCGTGTGTGTGTGTGCTGGTGTGTGTGTGATGTGTGTGTGCTGGTGCGTGTGTGTGCTGGTGTGTGTGATGCCTGTATGTGTGTGTGCTGGTGTGTTTGTGATGCCTGTGTGTGCTGGTGTGTGTGTGATGCGTGTGTTGGTGTGTGTGCTGGTGTGTGATTGATGCCTGTGTGTGTGTGTGCTGGTGTGTGTGTGATGCGTGTGTTGGTGTGTGTGTGCTGGTGTGTGTGTGATGCCTGTGTGTGTGTGTGCTGGTGTGTGTGTGATGCCTGTGTGTGTGTGTGTGCTGGTGTGTGTGTGATGCCTGTGTGTGTGTGTGCTGGTGTGTGTGTGATGCCTGTGTGTGTGTGTGCTGGTGTGTGTGTGATGCCTGTGTGTGTGTGTGCTGGTGTGTGTGTGATGCCTGTGTGTGTGTCCTTCAGATGACGCCCTCCCTGGAGTTCTGCGCTGGCAGGCTCGTCTGTGGGGGCTGGTGTCCAAGCTTAGGACAGCTCGTCTGCACGGGCCCCACCCTGACCCCTCCCTGCTGGGGCCCAAGGAGCAGCAGGCAGCCAGGAACATCTGGGAGAACACCAACTACACTGTTCAGCAGGTAACACAACACCAACTACACTGTTCAGCAGGTAGCTGCACAACACAACAACAACATAACAACATCACTAACTACACTGTGGAGCAGGTAGCTGCACAACACAACAACAACATAACAACATCACTAACTACACTGTGGAGCAGGTAGCTGCACAACAACATAACAACATCACTAACTACACTGTGGAGCAGGTAGCTACACAACACAACAACAACATAACAACATCACTAACTACACTGTGGAGCAGGTAGCTACACAACAGCAACCTTCTTACCTTCTAACATAACTACATACCCTTCTTACAAACTTCTAGAACACAGCTCTCTGTGAAGCTAGATGTATATAACCTTCTAGAACACAGCTCTCTGTGAAGCTAGATGTATATAACCTTCTAGAACACAGCTCTCTGTGAAGCTAGATGTATATAACCTTCTAGAACACAGCTCCCTGTCTAGCTAAATGTATGACAGTGACATGACAAACCAAGAAAATGAAAGGCAAGTTCTTTCTTTGGTCTACTACTGATGTTGACCAGTAGAGGTCACTGATGGGATCAATATTCAATATATTAAAATTGTAAATTAAAAAATACCTTGTTAATGTAATATTAGACAGATGGATGGGTGGGTGGGCATATCTGTAGTTCGGTTAGTCTGCCATTGTCTTGTTAATCCACAATGAGTACTTTGATGTTCACACACCCCCCCGCCCCCCCACTCCCTCGTGATCTACGGCTACAGAGGAAGCCCTCCCGCTCCCTCCCGCTCTCGCTCCCGCTCCCTCCCGCTCTCGCTCCCGCTCTCTCCCCCGGCCAGCTTCCCTCTCACCAGACACGCTGCAAGGAGCGGAGGAGGGAAATTGATTTTAGGTCCACTTTCAAGTCTCTCACACTTTATAAATAGCCAAGCTGGAAGCCTCCACTGTCCACTGATCTGCTCAGTGCCACCCTCCTCCAGACCCTCCTCCAGACCCTCCCCCCAGACCCTCCCCCCAGACCCTCCCCCAGACCCTCCTCCAGACCCTCCCCCCAGACCCTCCTCCCAGACCCTCCCCCCAGACCCCAGTAGCCATTCACCCTGACTAGAAGTTACCTTGGAGACAGGAACAGTATCCATTTACCCTGACTAGAGGTTACCGTGGAGACAGGAACAGTAGCCATTCACCCTGACTAGAGGTTACCGTGGAGACAGGGACAGTAGCCATTCACCCTGACTAGAGGTTACCGTGGAGACAGGAACAGTAGCCATTTACCCTGACTAGAGGTTACCGTGGAGACAGGAACAGTAGCCATTCACCCTGACCAGAAAGACACTCAGAAATAATGTCACAGGAGGATGCTAGCGTTTACTATACTGTCCTGTACATAAAGATATACACTATCCTGTATATAAGAGTAATATATACTATCCAGTAACAATTTATAATAAGTCAACACTTTTTTGGCATTTACAAAGTGTCAGCTAATAGTTAGTTCATCCTTTATAAAACATTAAAAATACATTATAAAAAATGTACAATACATTATTACATTATTACTAAGCTATTATTAAACACCATGTTAATCATTAATAAACACTGTTAAAAATTATTTATTTGATTTATGATACAATTTATAAGGTTTTTTATAACAGCATTTGCCATAATTTATAGACAGCTTGTTAACATAGTTGCAAACCAGTTGAAAAATAAACCGGTAATGGTAGAAAGCATGAGTAAATAACTAACAACATATCTACTTATGTCTTTAATTAAATTACTCCAAGTTAAATACATGATACACACTAGTACTTGGCAGATGTGATTAACTATTGTATAAACAGTAATGATGCAACTTGTGATTTAGTAATGCAAGTTATAAAGTTAAGGCTTTTGCGTGACCTAATCTAAAGTGAGAACTATCTATGCCTTTTTAAACATTTCATCAAAATGTTTATTAAGGCATAGAAAGTTTAGATTAGGTCATGCTAAAGCCTTAACTAACAGTTAGTAAATGCTTTATAACTTGCATTACTAATCACAAGTTGCATCATTAGTAAGTGTTTATAAAATAGTCGTTAGCACACCTAATAAGTATTAGTGTGTCATGTATTTAACTTGGTACATATATAATAACCTGTGTGTAAATAAGATGGTGTGTTGTGCTTCCAGGTCACAGGTCACCTTGCGGAGGACTTCCAGGTCAACACCGCCATCGCCCGGCTCATGGGGCTGTCCAACACACTGTCTGTGAGTACACGCTGCTATGGCAACCGCCCTGGCCACCTCACCTCAGGAGTGTCAATTGGACTGACCTTGTGTGTGTGTATGTGTGTGTTATGTATGTACGTGTGTGTGTGTGTGTCACCAGAGTGCGTCGGCTGCTGTGGTGCAGCACAGTGTGGAGTATGAAGAGGCTCTGGCAGCGCTGGTGGTGATGGCTGCTCCCATGGCTCCTCACCTAGCATCTGAGCTCTGGGCTGGTGGGTCCAACACACACACACACACTTATACACACACATATACATATATACTAGTGGTGGGCATAGATTAATTTTTTTAATCTAGATTAATCTCACTGTAATCTTGGCGTTAATCTAGATTAAAATGGCTCATTTGAATTCCGCCGAAGGCATTCAGAATATGTGTGCTACCCAAATAATGACTGAAAGTAAGTCTTTGAGAACGGGTTTCTCAAGCCAGGTGGTGCATTAGACCAGGAGCTCATCTCCTGTTTCCAAAATGCATCACAAACTGCTTGAGAAAGATGTTCTACTATGATAATTGGTGATGAAAATAAATTATGTTCAATAAGATGTACTTGTGTTTATTAACTGTTTATTAGATTATTTAGCTTGGCTGATAGAGCTGTGCTGACGGGCTTGCCTCGGTTGCACTCAAACGCGCTACATCAGTGCTTGGCCCGGCATCTTCCGCATTAGCTAAGGGATGCTTTGCGTTTAGGTGGTATTTGAGACTGGAAGAACTCCTACAGTAAACTAATTCCGCATAGCACAAGGTGCAAACAACCTTAGTCTTGTCGAGGTTTCCATTGGGAAGCTTCTTAAAAATACATTTTCCCTCAAGCAAACCAGGCGGCTTCATAGCTGCATCCATGTTAGCACGTCACGTTTGATGTGATAATTTCATACACAAGGCATACACACAGGTTCGAAGACTCGTCTCGCCCCCTACAGTGCAATTCGGCTAGGTATACATCCGTGCTAAAATATCAAGGTGAAAGTCATCATAGCTTGCGTAGTATAGACCCTGCTCCCAACCCAACTGTGAGAATAGATTAACGGCAATATTTTTTTTATCGCCGATAAGAGTTGCAGCGCGTTAACGCCGATAACGGACCACCACTAATATATACGCACACCCAAACACACACATGTATATACACTTGTGTGGGTTATGGGGAGTTCTTTGGAAAAGCATATCCTCCTTCTGATAGCTTCAGTAAGGGAATCTTACAGGAAGTGTGTGTGCGTACGTGTGTGTGTGTGTGTGTGTGTGTGTGTGTGTAGGGTGGAGTAAATGATTGTGGGGTATGTACTGGACAGGATGTGTTGTCTGTAAGGCTGACAGGGGATTGGTTGCTGTTAGTGGATCTGATTGGACTGTGTGTGTGTGAGAGAGAGAGAGAGAGAGAGAGAGAGAGAGAGGGAGAGAGGGAGAGAGAGAGAGAGAGGGAGGGGGGAGGAGGAAGTTGACAGATACTCTCTTATCTATTGTTAGATGGTCTCATGAGTTACTCATGTCTATATGTGGTCTGTGTGTGTGTGTCTGCATGGTGTGTGTCTCTGTATGGTGTGTGTGTCTGTATGGTGTGTGTCTCTGTATGGTGTGTGTGTCTGTATGGTGTGTGTGTCTGTATGGTGTGTGTGTCTGTATGGTGTGTGTGTCTGTATGGTGTGTGTCTCTGTATGGTGTGTGTCTCTGTATGGTGTGTGTCTGTATGGTGTGTGTGTCCGTATGGTGTGTGTGTCTGTATGGTGTGTGTGTCTGTATGGTGTGTGTGTCTGTATGGTGTGTGTGTCTGTATGGTGTGTGTGTCTGTATGGTGTGTGTCTCTGTATGGTGTGTGTGTCTGTATGGTGTGTGTGTCTGTATGGTGTGTGTCTCTGTATGGTGTGTGTCTCTGTATGGTGTGTGTCTCTGTATGGTGTGTGTGTCTGTATGGTGTGTGTCTCTGTATGGTGTGTGTGTGTGTGTCTGCATGGTGTGTGTCTCTGTATGGTGTGTGTGTCCCAGGTCTGAGCCAGGTCAGGACGCCCCCCAGCCCTGGTGTGTCCTGGGGGGAGGAGGTGCTGCAGCAGCCCTGGCCCAGCGTGGATCCCCTCTACTTGGACTCCCCCGACACCATGGAGCTGGCCGTGAGGGTGAGACACACACAGACAGACCCTGGAGGTGGCCGTGAGGGTGAGACACACACACACACCCTGGAGGTGGTCGTGAGGGTGAGACACACACACACACACCATGGAGCTGGCCGTGAGGGTGAGACACACACACACACACACACAGACAGACCCTGGAGCTGGCCGTGAGGGTGAGACACACACACACACACACACCCTGGAGGTGGTCGTGAGGGTGAGACACACACACACACACCATGGAGCTGGCCGTGAGGGTGAGACACACACACACACACAGACAGACCCTGGAGCTGGCCGTGAGGGTGAGACACACACACACACACACCCTGGAGGTGGTCGTGAGGGTGAGACACACACACACACACCATGGAGCTGGCCGTGAGGGTGAGACACACACACACACAGACAGACCCTGGAGCTGGCCGTGAGGGTGAGACACACACACACACACACCCTGGAGGTGGTCGTGAGGGTGAGACACACACACACACACCATGGAGCTGGCCGTGAGGGTGAGACACACACACACACCCTGGAGCTGGCCGTGAGGGTGAGACACACACACCATGGAGCTGGCCGTGAGGGTGAGACACACACACACACCCTGGAGCTGGCCGTGAGGGTGAGACACACACGCATCCTGGAGCTGGCCGTGAGGGTGAGACACACACACACACCATGGAGCTGGCCGTGAGGGTGAGACACACACACACTCACACCATGGAGCTGGCCGTGAGGGTGAGACACACACACCCTGGAGCTGGCCGTGAGGGTGAGACACACACACACACACCCTGGTGAGACACACACACCCTGGTGAGACACACACACACACCCTGGAGCTGGCCGTGAGGGTGAGACACACACACACCCTGGTGAGACACACACACACACACACCATGGAGCTGGCCGTGAGGGTGAGACACACACACATTTTTTTGTATATACTTTAAGTTTCACTCAGTACTCTTTAACCCAGTCACAGGTCTATGCTTGGCACACACTCTGTCATTTACAGAGCCTGGGTTTAGTTTATGTGTACGTGTGTGTGCGCGTGTGTGTGTGTTTACTATGGGTGTGTGTGTTTAGCTTCATGTCAAAAGTTCAGCTCTTACTTTAAACAGACAAGTGGGTAATGATTAAAGGCACAATACACCTTCCCTCCCACTCTCTCTCCCTCCTTCCCTCTACTTCTCTCTTCCTCCATCCCTCTCCTTCACTCTCTATCCCTCTCCTTCACTCTCTCTCTCTCTCCCTCCCTCACTCACCTTCCCTCACTCCTTCACTCTCCCTCTCCCTTGTTCATTCCCTCTCTCTCTCTCTCTCTCTCTCTCTCTCTCTCTCTCTCTCTCCCTCCCTCCCTCCCTCCCTCCCTCCCTCCCTCCCTCCCTCCCTCTCTCACTCACTCACTCACTCCCTCTCTCTATCTTGCTCTCCCTCTCTTTCTCCTTCCTTCCCTCTCTCTCCCTCTCTCACTCTGAGCCCCCCTCTCCACTTCTCTCTGCCTCTCTTTCTGTGGATGAACATTGCACACAATCAATATACATGGAGTCCTTTACAGCAGAGGGATTTACACACCTCACACACCACACATACGCACACATACACAGATGCACCACTCTCCCTCACAAACATTGACACAGTTAATAAGTACTGACCTCTCTGACCCCCTCCCCCCTCTCTCTCTTCTGCTCTCCTCCTCCCTCTCTCTCCTTCCCTCTCTTCTCCTCTCCACCTCTCTCTCCTCTTTCTTCCCCCCTCCCCTCCCCGCTCCTCCCTCCAGATCAACAACAGACTGTGTGGTACCATCACGGTGTCCCGCCTCGTATCCCAGGATGCCGAGCAGGTGCGTCGGCTGGTTCTGGAGAGCCC
Source organism: Osmerus eperlanus (assembly GCF_963692335.1). NCBI lineage: Eukaryota > Metazoa > Chordata > Actinopteri > Osmeriformes > Osmeridae > Osmerus > Osmerus eperlanus. The sequence continues at coordinate 2,376,695 of NC_085024.1, forward strand.
CCTCGGACAGCGTCTCCTTGGCAACCGGCCCATCAAGAGAGCCATCCTGTCCCCCCGGACGGCCCTCATCAACTTCCTCCTGGAGGAGTGACACTCTCCATGCCACGGATTGACTTCCTGAGACATTCTTGAGTCATGGGTTTTTATACCACAAAGCGGATAGTTGGACTAATTTAATTTTATGATGGGAGAGTGATGATAATGTCGTTATGGTGGATGTCTAGTTATATAAAATATATACTGTCTCTAAGCCTGGCTTGTCGTTAATGTGTCAACATTGAAGCAACTGGAATTCTTGACATTCTGTCAAGTCTAGCTCAATCTTGTCTCACTCTGTCTTGCTCTCTCTCTTCTTCCCTTTCCCCCCCTCCCCCCTCTTTGAGTCTTATCAGTGTCTGCTCCCTCTGTCACCATACATGACCCTCCATCCAGCCAGTCAACATTTCAGCCAGTCAGCCCTCCAGCCAGCCAGCCAGCCTGCCAGTCAGCCAGCCAGAAAGTCAGCCCTACAGCCAGCCAGCCAGTCAGCCCTCCAGCCAGCCAGTCAGCCCTCCAGCCAGCCAGCTAGTCAGCCCTCCAGCCAGCCCTCCAGCCAGCCAGCTAGTCAGCCCTCCAGCCAGTCAGCCCTCCAGCCAGCCAGTCAGCCCTCCAGCCAGTCAGCTAGTCAGCCCTCCAGCCAGCCAGCCAGTCAGCCCTCCAGCCAGTCAGCCCTCCAGCCAGCCAGCCAGTCAGCCCTCCAGCCAGCTAGTCAGCCAGCCAGTCAGCCCTCCAGCCAGCCAGCCAGTCAGCCCACCAGCCAGCCAGGCCCTGTGTGTTTACAGAGCACCACAGGGGGAGTCTGTATGAGCTGAATGGAACGTGACGCTCTGTTTGGCTTCTAGAACACCCATTGTGTTCCGCTGCCCTGCTTCCAGAACCCTCCCTTTACTGTGGTCACTGTGGATATGAGCATCTGCTTAAAGAATGTGTCACTAGTATTATTAAACGTGTGTTTATAGCTTCAAACCCTCTCTGCTCAGAGATACTGTCTCCACAGCCTAGACACCCAGGGGCAGTTCTGGTGGGAGGGAAGTGGGGGTAGAAGTGCCCCTGTGACAACAAGCTTGGACCCTTTTGTGGTAATTATAAACATGGTCTTTGGCCTGTGAATACCTGCAATGCCGTGAAGAAAACAAACAATAATATTTAGTGTAACTGGCCCCTCTGTATGTTGCTGTGGATACACTGTTGCTGCTTTAAATAACTCACCCAGAATGATTCTACAGAACCCCCCCTGCACGCACACACCACCACCCCCACCCCACCCCTGCACACACACCACCTTGTGTGAATGTGGGGTTTTTACCTCACTTCCTGTGTGAATGTGTGTGTGGTGGGTCTCCTGAGTGACATGAACACTGAGGCCTGTGTGCAGGGTCAGCGCCAGGAGAATACTGGGCGAGAGACAGGGAGAGAAACTGGGCGAGAGACAGGGAGAGAAACTGGGCGAGAGACAGAGAGAGAGACAGGGAGAAAAACTGGGCGAGAGACAGAGAGAGAGACAGGGAGAAAAACTGGGCGAGAGACAAAGACAGACAGGGAGAGAAACTGGGCAAGAGACAAAGAGAGACAGGGAGAGAAACTGGGCGAGAGACAGAGAGAGACAGGGAAAGAAACTGGGCGAGAGAGAGAGACAGGGAAAGAAACTGGGCGGGAGACAGAGAAACTCAGAAACTGAGAGAGGGGTTAACAAAGAGAGGGGTTAACAGAGGACAGGGGGGTGCCTTTTTCCCGCCATCAGCCCCTGACCTTTAACCCCACATTCTCTCTGGCCGTCAGGTGACAGGAAATGGCTCTCAGTGGAGACAGAATAACAGGAAGAGACGCCAGGAATGAGGGTGAAGGAGCGAGACCCCTCCTCTCTGCTCCTGTCAGACACACATCCTGTGGCTGCTGCTGATCTCCCTCTCTCTAGTCTCTCCCCTGGTGTCTCCTCTGGTCTCTCTAGTCTCTCCCCTGGTGCCTCCTCTGGTCTCTCTAGTCTCTCCCCTGGTGTCTCCTCTGGTCTCTCTAGTCTCTCCCCTGGTGCCTCCTCTGGTCTCTCTAGTCTCTCCCCTGGTGTCTCCTCTGGTCTCTCTAGTCTCTCCCCTGGTGTCGCCTCTGGTCTCTCTAGTCTCTCCCCTGGTGTCTCCTCTGGTCTCTCTAGTCTCTCCCCTGGTGTCTCCTCTGGTCTCTCTAGTCTCTCCCCTGGTGTCTCCTCTGGTCTCTCTAGTCTCTCACCTGATGTCTCTGTATGGAAGTAAATCAGTGACATTAAAATTCAGATCCCAAAAATTCAATTAAAATAGAACAAAATTCAGGCTGCTCAAACTCGAATGGTGAAATTTATATCCCAAAAAATGGAGCCAAAAGAATATTCAGATTGCAACATCCAGGATACCAAGGTATTGCTTGTCTCAGACCGGACCTCTCTCCTTAGACCCCAGGCTGTGACTGTATGACTGATCTGCATGCATGACTGCCTGCAGCTACACCTGGATGAGAGGGGCCTGAGGAGAGAGGTCTGCAGCTGGACCCTTCTGGAGAAGTGAGATGGTTTGACTGCATTCAGGCTCAATTGTCATACCTATCCTTGGTATCCCTGATGTTGCAATATGAATTTTGTTATATTTTTCTTGAATTTCCAGCATGTTTTATTGAACAGCAACCTGAATTTCCAAACCTATAATTTTTTATCTGGTTAAAAAAAGTATTATAATATTTTAAAAGAGGGGAATTGAAAATCAACAAATTCGGTGGTCTTTAAATTTCAATATTAAGTATTCAAAGCCTTTTAAAATTCAACACATTATGTCACTGATTTGCTTCCATACCTCTGGTGTCTCCTAGTCTCTCTGGTCTTCTGGATCAAAAGTTGTAGATAAGAGCACATTCCATGGCTTTGTGAAATGGAAGCTCATTTCCCAGGCACGACCCATGCACAGTATCCCCCCCGACAGCCATTCAAACAAACTCAAAAGCTCAGTAAGTATTTGTGTCAGTGACTGCCCTCCGGTCATTTGACACTTCCGTCAGAGTTGCAGTTTCCATGGCTACCAGAGTAACTGAAGAGGCAGCAGTCTGTGGTGACTCACTTCCTGGTATCACAGTCTCAGTCACCAGCATGAGAAGCACTTGGACTAGCTTTCAGGAGTCTGGGTACTTTGCTCCACCTCACCCCCACCTCTGCCTCCTCCCCCCTCTCCCTCCACCTCACCTATCCCCTCTCCCTTACCCCCCCATACCTCCTTCTCATCCCTCTATCCTCCCTCCTTCTCCCCCCTCTCCCTCCACCTCACCTATCCCCTCTCCCTTACCCCCCCATACCTCCTTCTCATCCCTCTATCCTCCCTCCTTCTCCCCCCTCTCCCTCCACCTCACCTATCCCCTCTCCCTTACCCCCCCATACCTCCTTCTCATCCCTCTATCCTCCCTCCTTCTCCCCCCTCTCCCTCCACCTCACCTATCCCCTCTCCCTTACCCCCCCATACCTCCTTCTCATCCCTCTATCCTCCCTCCTTCTCCCCCCTCTCCCTCCACCTCACCTATCCCCTCTCCCTTACCCCCCCATACATCCTTCTCATCCCTCTATCCTCCCTCCTTCTCCCCCCTCTCCCTCCACCTCACCTATCCCCTCTCCCTTACCCCCCCATACCTCCTTCTCATCCCTCTATCCTCCCTCCTTCTCCCCCCTCTCCCTCCACCTCACCTATCCCCTCTCCCTTACCCCCCCATACCTCCTTCTCATCCCTCTATCCTCCCTCCTTCTCCCCCCTCTCCCTCCACCTCACCTATCCCCTCTCCCTTACCCCCCATACCTCCTTCTCATCCCTCTATCCTCCCTCCTTCTCCCCCCTCTCCCTCCACCTCACCTATCCCCTCTCCCTTACCCCCCCATACCTCCTTCTCATCCCTCTATCCTCCCTCCTTCTCCCCCCTCTCCCTCCACCTCACCTATCCCCTCTCCCTTACCCCCCCATACCTCCTTCTCATCCCTCTATCCTCCCTCCTTCTCCCCCCTCTCCCTCCACCTCTCCAGTAGTAATAGTGGAGTGTGAAAGGCTTGTGGTTGTAGACAGCTTCTGTCTGAAGAGTAACTATTCCCACCAAGACCACGAAGCTAGTGGTTAAGAGCTTAATAGCATCTAAAACCTTGTGGTTTCCCTTTCTATTTCTCCCTCCCTCTCTCCTTCTTTCTCTCCCTCTTTCTCACGTTTCTCTCTCCCTCCCTTTCTCTCTCGCTCTGTCTCTTCCTTTCTATTTCCCTCCCTCTTTCTCTCCCTCCCTCTCTCTCCCCCTCCTCGTCTCCCCAGAGGTGGCAGGGTCCGTCTAACAATCTTGAGTTGGCCGTGCATCTTGTCCTCCTGTGATTGGCTGGTGGTGAGGTGTGTGTGCGTGAGAACGCTCCAGGGCCAGGTCTAGATCTGCGCACGGCCTGTGTTGTGGCCCTGGCTTCCTCCATTACAGATGGCTGGGGTACGTATAAACAGTCTGGTGTCATTACAGCCCTGCGGAGACAGATGCTAGCTCCACACTTCCTCAGCCGTCTCCACGGCTACCAGGCACAGACTATGGATGTGTTCGGTCGTGCAACATTGGAATAAGGGGGCTGTGATTGAGCACTTGTTAAGACTCTTACTACCCCCATCCTTACCCATCCACCCATCACACACACACACACACACACACACACACACTTCCAGAGCTCCACCATGACCCTGTCAGTTTCTCCATAATGGGGAGAGGACACGAGAGGGTGGTGTGAGGTGGTGTCGGTAGGTACATTGATGAAGCTCCTGGATCCTGGAAGGAGGCTCAAGCTTATTTACGCCATGGGACTGGAAGGAGTAGCCTATATATTATATCATATATACAGTATGTGTTATGTTTACTAGGTATATATTTCCCACTCTTATCACTGGAAGCTGCTCTCAGTGACTTTTTATCACAGTGTTCTATCACAGTTTTATGAATTCTAGATTAGGGCCTGTGGAAGCTTATCTTTTGATTCAGGTTGAGATGTGTTTTTCGAGGGTGTGTTAACACAGACTCGTGGTTTTCCAATTAATTCCGTTCACTTTTTTATATTTCGCTATTCATGATTTATACACTCTGATTTAGATGCTGTATGTGGGTCTTGCGCAGTTGCGCGTGCGGACTACACCGTCACGTCTTGACCCCAGTCATCTCCGGATCACTGTTCCTTTAAAAACTAACCGCTGCCTGTCTCACGGTGTCCCTATCCACTCCGCTCAAGATCTCCGGTTACGTATCACCGTCAACAGTTGCCTACGTCAAAGTTCTCTATTTTATGAATCCAAGTTAGACTGCGTAGGGATTTAGGCCACGGTGCGTTTTCACCAATCAGCGGGGACGTTTCGGCTGCCACACAGTAAACTAACATCAAGTTGTTGAATGGAAGTTTCTGCTTGCCTTAAGTGAGGGCTAAAAGGGGGCCGTTTTGAACCGTGAGCTATCTGATCCGACTTTCTAACCAGACTGCATCCTGTTGTGAGCAGAGCGGGACAAGCTCACCGAGGAATACGCTTCTCGTGACTTTTCCAATAGCCTATATTCTAAGGAGTCTCCGGGACCGTTGAAACACCGGGACAAACTGTTCTTCAACTTGTTCAGGATCCACGTTGGAAGCACCCGTGACGGTGCTCTAGGCTGTAGACCGTAAACCTTTACTTTAGGACTGACAGATGGACCTTTGGAGTTTAATCTTTCGAGTTTGCGTGCTATGAATAACTTTTCTTTTTAATCAGCTACCGGAATTTGAACCGAGTTTTTCGTTAGTTTTTAGGTATTTTAAAACTTAACTTCAGCCTCTGTTTTAATATTTTGTGTAAAATAAGATTTTTTGGGTTAGTTAGTCTACTCTACGACACTTCAAAATGGATAAATACGACGATTTGGGTCTTGAGGCGAGTAAATTCATTGAAGACCTGAACATGTACGAGGCGTCTCGAGATGGGCTGTTCAGAATGAGGAGAGACGCAGGGAACAACCCGGACTTTGAAGAAACCAGAAAAGTCTTCGCCACCAAAATGACTAAAATCCACATGCAGAAGCAGCAAGAGGAAATGGCGAAAAACAGCTTGGCCGTGAGAATGAATGGGGGTCACCACAGAGTTACCGACCACACGTTTTACACCAAAGACAGGCCGCCTATCAATAGCTACCGACTGGCGGGTGAAGCAGCGGCCAAACCTCCGATTCTCTCTGGCCCCATGCCGGCTGCCGGTAGCCAGTACGGACCTTACGACGGTCAGAAACAGCACTCAGGACTCCAGCACGAAGTTGCAACCGGCAGAGCATACAACTACGATACCAAGGAGCGTTTGGAGCCGCATTCTTACCAACAACACGCCACGACTGTCCCCGGTTCTGGAAACATGACCCGCACCGTCCCCACATACGGGGGTCATGGCCCCGCCAGCCTTTCGGGTGCCTGGGGTTCCTCCCAGGTTAACCAGCCCCCTCAGGGAGCCTCTTCTGGGGGCAGCCAGCCTCCACCGCCCCAGCCTCCACCGCCCCAGCCCCAGCGCCACTCTCCTTCCTCCTCCTTCTCCAGTACCCTCCCAGCTCCCAGTTCCCCTGGGCCCCTCCAGAGGCCCCCTGCCGGAGCCGGGGCTGTGAGAGGCTGGGCTGGAGAGTCCTCCATGACAGGGAGACCAGACCTGATTCCCTCCCTGCCTCTGAGTGCCTTCACTGGAGGAGCTGAGCTGTACCTGCCCCAGCCCCAGCCTCAGTCCCAGCCCCAGCCTGCCCCCGTCACACCCCCGCCTCTTGCCTCCTACTCCCCTCCCTCCACTGCCCCCAGACCCTCCACCCAGACAGGTCTCCGTTACAATGGTCAGCCCCAGCCTCAGCCCCAGAGCCCTGGTCCTCTCTCAACAGCCCCGGCCCAAGTGGTAGCCTCTTCCCCGGCCTCACCTCCTCCTCCCTCCCAGTCGGCCCAACCCAGAGCCCTGTCCCCGGCCCGGGCCCTGGCCCCAGGCGCAGTCTTCAGCCAGGGTCGGGGTCCTAGCCAGGCCAGTCAGACTGGCCCTGGGGGCCCCACAGCCCCTGTTCCAGAGTACCCACAGCCCTCCCCTGGACAGGTGGTCTGCAGTGCCCAGGCCCAGGTCCAGCCCCATGCCCAGGCCCAGATCCAGCCCCATGTCCAGGCCCAGCCCCATGCCCAGGCCCAGGTCCAGCCCCATGTCCAGGTCCAGCCCCATGTCCAGGCCCAGGTCCAGCCCCATGTCCAGGCCCAGCCCCATGTCCAGGCCCAGGTCCAGCCCCATGCCCAGGCCCAGGTCCAGCCCCATGCCCAGGTCCAGCCCCAGGCCCAGGTCCAGCCCCAGGCCCAGGTCCAGCCCCAGGCCCAGCCCCCCAGGGCTGTCAGGCTGCCCTGCCAGACCCTCCACGTGCAGCCGGAGCAGGGCTCGTCAGCAGCAGAGCTCCAGCTGGAGGCTCTCACCCAGCGGCTGGAGAAGGAGATGGACGCCCAGCCCACGGCAGAGCACTTCGGTGAGAAGCCCCCCTTTCTGTCCAGCAGAACTATCTACTGTTATACTGCTACTACATAGTCTGTCTGCCTGTCTGTCTGCCTGTCTGTCTGCCTGTCTGTCTGCCTGTCTGTCTAGTGTACCCAGTGGTAATAATAATTCTATTAAAGCCTGCTGGGAGGGTTGCCAGGTTGGGAAGGTTGTGACCTCATCCCCCTTCAGCTGTCAGGGCTGGGAGGATTACAGTGGAGTCCACATCAATAACCACAGTCATTAGTAACAGGATATGGAGGCTCTGTCCTCTCTCCTCTCACCTGTCTGATTACAACACACTCCTCTCCTCTAATCTCTCACTCCCCTCCTCTTCTTTCTTCTCTGTGTGTGTGAGTGTGTGTGCACACATCGTCATTCATACATACTATTCTTGTTCAGGGACATTAGTGGTCAAGTGAGTTGATATATATACAAGTGAGAAAATACTTTACTGTTTTTAAACATTCAAGAGTATCAAGTCAGGAAGATGCTGTGCAACATAAAGGTCTGCTTCAGTGACAACAGGAAGCAAAAAAGACAATAAGAAAGATGAAATGGATACGTGTGACTAACCAACAAAGCCGGAGGGAGAGGAGAAAGAGGTAGGCGAGGGAGAGAGGGAGAGAGATGGAGGAAGGGATGGATGGATGGATAGAGAGGGAAGGATGGAGGGCGAGAAGGAGGGAGGTAAAGAGGGAGGGAGAGAGAGAGGGTGAGGGAGGAGGATTTTTTTCCTTCAGCAGCAGTTTCATGAAGGACCTCAGGTCCTGCTTAGAGGGAAGGCTGACAGGAAGTGTGTAACACACAGGAAGTGTGTAACACACAGGAAATGGTTGTGGGCATCTATCATGAAATGGATAGAGAGAGACAGAGGACCACAACCAGAATACAGAGAGAATAGAACCAGAACCAATATGATCTAATAAGAGTTGTGGACAGTGCTTCACGTGCTCTCTCTGAATACTGGTCCTTAAGCCACTTCTGGATCATCAGCCTTCATCGTTGATGATACAGGGGCTTCTCACACAAGGTATTGTACAGGAGGGACCTTTGAACATGTGACCTCTTAGTTCACAGTCAAATACTCTAACCACTAACCTACTGCATCACTAGGCTTTCTCTCATGGCAAATATATAGAGAGAGAGAGGGAGGGAGGGAGGGAGGGAGGGAGGGAGGGAGGGAGGGAGGGAGGGAGGGAGAGGGAGAGGGAAAAGGGAGAGAGAGGGGGGGGAGATGGAGAGAATGGGGGAGAAAGAGAGGGGTAGATGGAGAGAGAGGCTGGGAGGATCAGCTGGTGCATGCTGCGTCCTGATTGGCTGAGCTACAGCTGGAGCTTCTGGGAAAATGAGTCTGGTGCCAAATGTGTTCACCAGGGGAATGGAGAGGAATGTCTGGAGTTGCAGCCTAGGGAGTGTGTGTGTGTGAGTGTGTGTCTGGTTAAGGGATACCCTTCCTGTAGCTGGATGAATGATTCGACTAGCAGAGAGATTTAGGGATTTAGAGGAGAGTTTATGGAAGCACTAGAATCTGGCTGGAAGTGTGTGTGTGTGTCTGTGTGTGTCTCTATACTGTATGAGTTGCTGAGTTTTTACTCCTTTTCAGTGGCTCATTAACGTGTGAGTTTGTGTTTGTGTGTGGGTGGGTGGGTGAGGGAGAGTTCACTAGTCCAGAGAAAGCCTTTCACACACACACACACACACAGCATGTGCTCTGTCAGGGTTCTGGATGGGCTGTCAGAGTGGGAGCCAATAGGAGCTGAGATGATGTCATCTGTCAATAGGCGGATAGGATGAATGAATCCATCATCAAAACACTCCTTTTCTCTCCTGTGTGTGTGTTTGTCTATGTGCGTGTGTGTGTGCGTTTGTGTGTGTGAGCCATGAGTGTGTAACTCCTGTGGCATGTGACATTATAAAGATATTACATACATTTATTCCAGTGACACTGGACATGTGACACTGTGTGTATGTGGGTGTGTATGGTAGTCACACTGTGTGTATGTGGGTGTGTATGGTAGTCACACTGTGTGTATGTGGGTGTGCGTGTGTGGTTGTGTGTGTGGTAGTCACACTGTGTGTGTATGTGGGTGTGTGTGGTAGTCACACTGTGTGTGTATGTGGGTGTGCGTGTGTGGTTGTGTGTGTGGTAGTCACACTGTGTGTGTATGTGGGTGTGCGTGTGTGGTTGTGTGTGTGGTAGTCACACTGTGTGTGTATGTGGGTGTGCGTGTGTGGTTGTGTGTGTGGTAGTCACACTGTGTGTGTATGTGGGTGTGTGTGGTAGTCACATTGTGTGTGTATGTGGGTGTGCGTGTGTGGTTGTGTGTGTGGTAGTCACACTGTGTGTGTATGTGGGTGTGTGTGGGCAGTCACACTAACGTTTTCTGGAGAACGCTAGCAGGCTGCAGGAGGATACAGGTTTGGGGAAGTGGGGAGGTTAGGGTTAGTGTGTGTGTGTGTGTGTGTGGGTTTGGGGGAGTGGGGAGGTTAGGGTTAGCGTGTGTGTGTGTGTGTGTGGGAGAGAGAGAGAGAAGGCAGATGTGCAGGAGGCAGACGGGTCTCACCTGGTTTACTCAGGTCTGGTCTCACCTGGTCTGGTCTCACCTGGTCTGGTCTCACCTGGTCTGGTCTGGTCTGGTCTCACCTGGTCTACTCAGGTCTGGTCTCACCTGGTCTACTCAGGTCTGGTTTCACCTGGTCTGTTCTGGTCTCACCTGGTCTGGTCTCACCTGGTCTGGTCTGGTCTTCTAGCACACAAACACGTCCTATGTACACACACTCAGATGGAGAGGGAGAGGGAGGTCAAGAGGAACAGTATCTCTTTATCTGTCTCTTTCCTCCCTCAGCTTCACACTGGCCGGCTGTTGGGGTGTCGACTCTACACACATGCTTTCTCTGGACAGGAGACTTGAGAGAGAAAGGGTGTGTTTGTCTGTGTGTATAAATGAATGTTTAGTAGGAGCTAATGACAGTGTTCAACTGACAGAGTCGTCAGTGCCTGTGCCAAGCCTAACAAGCAAACCTGAACTGGTTTCCCCTTTCACTGACACAACTTCCTCCTCATTCAACTCTCTCATGTCTGCTCCACTTGATGTCTCTATTGTTGCTGTATGACACTGCTGTGCACGTGTAACCGTGTGTGTGTGTAACCATGTGTGTGTGTGTTCCAGGGAGCTGTGTGAAGTGTGACCAGCCTGTGTATGGAGCCAGCCAGGCCTGCCAAGCCATGGGCAGCCTCTACCATGACTACTGCTTCACCTGCAGCGCCTGCAGTAAGCAACACACACACACACAGCACATACACACACAACACAAACACACAACCCATACACGCACACAACACACACACACAATACATACACACACATACACACAACCATGCAGGTACACACAACCAGGGGAGGGGAGGGGAGGGGAGGGGAGGGGAGGGGAGGGGAGGGGAGGGGAGGGGAGGGGAGGGGAGGAGAGGAGAGGAGAGGAGAGGAGAGGAGAGGAGAGGAGAGGAGAGGAGAGGAGAGGAGAGGAGGGGAGGGGAGAAAGGAGGAAGACAGAGAGAACAGAAAGGGAGAGGGGACCAGAAAGGGACGCACAGACGAGAGTCTCAGGCATACTGCATACCTCCCATACCTCCATGAGAGGAGAACACATCGCCCCGGCCGGCCCAAGGGGAGAGTGTCCTGGCTGGGGAGGAATGCAGGCGTGTGGGGGTCCGCTGGAGGTTGAGCTCCAGAAAGAGACAGGCTGCTGTTATGATAGCTGGGCCCAGCGGAGAGAGAGCAGCACAGGGCAGAAGGGTGGGGGGCAGGCTGGTCACTGGCTAACCTACCACCCACTGTCAAGTCACACACACACACTGTCTGTTAGCTGGTTAGGCAGCTGCCCCCTCCTCCGTCATGCTTCTTGGGTTGCATAACAGAATCTTTATGACCCAAGGAAAATGTGTGTGGCCCTTACCCTGTTCCTGTGTGTGTGTGTGTGTGAGGTCATTGAAGACGTGGAGGTTTAGCGAGCTCCTCCCTGGTGTGAGGGCGGAGGTGGTGCAGGGGGTCAGCTGACCATGTTCGAGAGAGCCTGGGCATAGGAGCCCATCAGGGTGGGGTGGAGGGGTAGCTAAGAGCTAGTTTAGCATATTTAGCCTAGCATATTAACAAGGAGATTAGCGGGGGGGGGGGGGTGGTATACCTGTCAAACGCTGTCTTAAATTACATAGGGATTGCAATGAATAGTCTTAAAAAATGTGCAACAGTGGAAACACTGTCACACACACTCACACACACAGAGTCACAGTTGTCTAGCTTTCCTAGTGCCTTGCCAAGTGCCATGGAACTCGATTTGGCTGAATGTAATCAGGTGGAAAGTGTAGAAGGTGAGGGGGGGGTTGTGTGACTGGGGGTTGCCGTGGGAACAGACAGATGATTGTTGTGGACCAGTCCGGAGACAAAACTGTGGCTGTGCTCGGGCCCCGCCCACATTCCACCAGCCCCTGCAGCCAGCCAACCGGCTGCCTCTGGGGACAATAAGCAAGCAGCTTATTGGCTAAGAGGCGAGCGCTGTGCGAACTGGCTGTAAAGTTTGAATCCTGGCACTTGTAGATAATAGTTTGTTTGTTTCAGAGTGATCAGCACACCACCCAACTACACTAACAGAATGAGATCTCTGTGGCTGAAAGGAAGTGAAGAGACCGTTCTGTTAGCAGATCTACCACTTAGCTTGAGCCGTTTTCTACCAGAAGAGTTTGGAAAATGACCATGACAAACTAAATGGAATTTCACAAATGTTCTTATTGGGGAAAAAGGTTTGTGTGAGCCAGTCTTTGGACTCATGGCTAATAGACTGATTCATGAAGTCTCCCACTTCATAAAGAACACATGGTAATGTGTGCAAACATGCATCACCAGAGAATCCAAAGAATGTTTGGATTAAAGATGGCCCCCCGTGCTTCTTTCACCAGGTATTTAGTCTCTTCCTGAGGAGGGAATACACACCATTCCTTCTAGCTCATTCCTTACCTTCACCTCAGAGTTATGACTTTAATTAAACTCTTTCCACAAGGCTCACTAGTCCTCTCTCATCTCTCCCCCCCCCCCCCCCCCTCTCTCTCTCTCTCTCTCTCTCTCTCTCTCTCTCTCTCTCTCTCTCTCCTCTCCCCCCCTCTCTCTCATCTCCCCCCTCTCTTTCTCTGTCTCTCTATTTCTCATCTCTCCCCCCTCCATCTCTTTCTCTCTCCCTCTGTCTCTCTTCTCTCTCTCTCAGTCTGCCTCTCTTTCTCTCCATCCATTTCAATCCTTTTCTTAAGTTCTCTGACTGGAAGAAGATAGGAATGTGGAGAGGTACCCATATCTGTCTTTCACCCCTCACCTCCTCGTGCCCTAAGGTTGTGTGTAGTGAACATGTAAGGTTCCTACAGCTTTGTGAAACATGGCACACACACATTATCCTTCATGCGAGTGTCCCACACGACGATGTGAATGTTGAGAATAATAACACGTTCATTTAGAAAACGCTTTTATCTAAACCGCCGTACAGGGGGAAATTTGAACCTCTTGATCTGCAGTCAAATGCTCTAACCACTGAGCTACACCCGTCCCAAATGAAGAGATTTCTTTTGACAAGGTTTAGCCTTGAAGAAATTCATAGTCGTGGGTTTACACATTGTACGGCACTTTGGATACAAGTTATTATTGTTATGATTCCATGTGATGGGTGAGTCTGCTGTGCAGAGTCAGGGAGCAACAGCTGTGTCTGCCTGTCATGGTCTGCCTCAGGTCTCTCATGGTGGGGTGTGTGTGTGTGTGGGGGGGGGGTTAGCATGCTACATAGAGCTTCTAAACATTGTTGCCAGCGGAGATTGGTAAGTCTCTGGTATGTTGACAGATGCAGTACTGGACTAGTACTCAGCCTAGACCGTAAAACTAGGACTGGACTGGACCCTAGACCTTGCAGAACCAAAACTTACGTTGGTACCAGACTCCTCAGAGATCCTTCGGTTGCCGTGACGCCGGCGTCCTGGCGCTCCGTGGTTGCCATGGTGGCGTCGCTAACGCCTGGTCTCTGTCCCCAGGTCGCCGGCTCAGAGGGAAGGCCTTCTACTACGTGGGAGGAAATGTGTTCTGTGAGGAGGACTTCCTGGTGAGTACACTCAGACACACACACACACACACTCACCAGTACACACACAAGTGTAGTCAACATAGTTGTCTATTCAACCCACCAAACGCTTGTTCTCTGTTTGAGTCACCTCCTGAAATGGAATAGGGGGGGGGGGGGGCCTGGACCGTGGGGTGTTTGGGAGGACCTGGGGGGAACTGGACCTGGGGGGTAACTGGACCTGGGGGGTAACTGGACCTGGGGGGTAACTGGACCTGGGGGGTAACTGGACCTGGGGGGAACTGGACCTGGGGGGTAACTGGACCTGGGGGGTAACTGGACCTGGGGGGATCTGGACCTGGGGGGTAACTGGACCTGGGGGGATCTGGACCTGGGGGGTAACTGGACCTGGGGGGTAACTGGACCTGGGGGGATCTGGACCTGGGGGGTAACTGGACCTGGGGGGTAACTGGACCTGGGGGGATCTGGACCTGGGGGGTAACTGGACCTGGGGGGTAACTGGACCTGGGGGGATCTGGACCTGGGGGGTAACTGGACCTGGGGGGATCTGGACCTGGGGGGTAACTGGACCTGGGGGGTAACTGGACCTGGGGGGAACTGGACCTGGGGGGAACTGGACCTGGGGGGTAACTGGACCTGGGGGGAACTGGACCTGGGGGGAACTGGACCTGGGGGGTAACTGGACCTGGGGGGATCTGGACCTGGGGGGTAACTGGACCTGGGGGGTAACTGGACCTGGGGGGATCTGGACCTGGGGGGTAACTGGACCTGGGGGGATCTGGACCTGGGGGGTAACTGGACCTGGGGGGTAACTGGACCTGGGGGGAACTGGACCTGGGGGGAACTGGACCTGGGGGGTAACTGGACCTGGGGGGATCTGGACCTGGGGGAACTGGACCTGGGGGGATCTGGACCTGGGGGAACTGGACCTGGGGGGTAACTGGACCTGGGGGGATCTGGACCTGGGGGGTAACTGGACCTGGGGGGTAACTGGACCTGGGGGGTAACTGGACCTGGGGGGAACTGGACCTGGGGGAACTGGACCTGGGGGGAACTGGACCTGGGGGGAACTGGACCTGGGGGGAACTGGACCTGGGGGGTAACTGGACCTGGGGGGATCTGGACCTGGGGGGTAACTGGACCTGGGGGGTAACTGGACCTGGGGGGATCTGGACCTGGGGGGTAACTGGACCTGGGGGGATCTGGACCTGGGGGGATCTGGACCTGGGGGGATCTGGACCTGGGGGAACTGGACCTGGGGGGTAACTGGACCTGGGGGGATCTGGACCTGGGGGGTAACTGGACCTGGGGGGTAACTGGACCTGGGGGGTAACTGGACCTGGGGGGTAACTGGACCTGGGGGGAACTGGACCTGGGGGAACTGGACCTGGGGGTAACTGGACCTGGGGGGATCTGGACCTGGGGGGTAACTGGACCTGGGGGGATCTGGACCTGGGGGGTAACTGGACCTGGGGGGTAACTGGACCTGGGGGGTAACTGGACCTGGGGGGAACTGGACCTGGGGGGTAACTGGACCTGGGGGGATCTGGACCTGGGGGAACTGGACCTGGGGGGAACTGGACCTGGGGGGATCTGGACCTGGGGGGTAACTGGACCTGGGGGGTAACTGGACCTGGGGGGAACTGGACCTGGGGGGTAACTGGACCTGGGGGGATCTGGACCTGGGGGAACTGGACCTGGGGGGAACTGGACCTGGGGGAACTGGACCTGGGGGTAACTGGACCTGGGGGGATCTGGACCTGGGGGGTAACTGGACCTGGGGGGATCTGGACCTGGGGGTAACTGGACCTGGGGGGTAACTGGACCTGGGGGAACTGGACCTGGGGGGATCTGGACCTGGGGGGTAACTGGACCTGGGGGGTAACTGGACCTGGGGGGAACTGGACCTGGGGGGTAACTGGACCTGGGGGGAACTGGACCTGGGGGGAACTGGACCTGGGGGGAACTGGACCTGGGGGGTAACTGGACCTGGGGGGTAACTGGACCTGGGGGGATCTGGACCTGGGGGGATCTGGACCTGGGGGGTAACTGGACCTGGGGGGTAACTGGACCTGGGGGGTAACTGGACCTGGGGGGATCTGGACCTGGGGGGATCTGGACCTGGGGGAACTGGACCTGGGGGGATCTGGACCTGGGGGGTAACTGGACCTGGGGGGTAACTGGACCTGGGGGAACTGGACCTGGGGGGTAACTGGACCTGGGGGGTAACTGGACCTGGGGGAACTGGACCTGGGGGAACTGGACCTGGGGGGAACTGGACCTGGCGATACTTGAGCCGTGTTGAGGAGGCCCACTCACCTCACCTCACCCCCAGTGTGGGGCAGCACCCCCCTAGGGTAACATGGAGGGAGGGCTGCGCTCAATCCCCCTAGGGTAACATGGAGGGAGGGCTGCGCTCAGTCCCCCTAGGGTAACATGGAGGGAGGGCTGCGCTCAGTCCCCCTAGGGTAACATGGAGGGAGGGCTGCGCTCAGTCCCTGGCATCTACCTGAGACCCGGGGGAAGGAAAACATGAGTTTACATAATGTCAACTTTGGGGGGGAAATAAACATTTGAACTTTTTCTTCGTTGTTTGAGTTCTGCACCTGGGATTATGTAAGTGGCTAGAATCCTGTGGCTGTTCTGAGGTCGAGCACAGATTGTGTGTGGCTGTTCTGAGGTCGAGCACAGATTGTGTGTGGCTGTTCTTAGGTCGACCACAGATTGTGTGTGGCTGTTCTGAGGTCGACCACAGATTGTGTGTGGCTGTTCTGAGGTCGAGCACAGATTGTGTGTGGCTGTTCTGAGGTCGAGCACAGATTGTGTGTGGCTGTTCTGAGGTCGACCACAGATTGTGTGTGGCTGTTCTGAGGTCGAGCACAGATTGTGTGTGGCTGTTCTGAGGTCGAGCACACATTGTGTGTGGCTGTTCTGAGGTCGAGCACAGATTGTGTGTGGCTGTTCTGAGGTCGAGCACAGATTGTGTGTGGCTGTTCTGAGGTCGAGCACAGATTGTGTGTGGCTGTTCTGAGGTCGAGCACAGATTGTGTGTGGCTGTTCTGAGGTCGAGCACAGATTGTGTGTGGCTGTTCTGAGGTCGAGCACAGATTGTGTGTGGCTGTTCTGAGGTCGAGCACAGATTGTGTGTGGCTGTTCTGAGGTCGAGCACAGATTGTGTGTGGCTGTTCTGAGGTCGAGCACAGATTGTGTGTGGCTGTTCTGAGGTCGAGCACAGATTGTGTGTGGCTGTTCTGAGGTCGAGCACAGATTGTGTGTGGCTGTTCTGAGGTCGACCACAGATTGTGTGTGGCTGTTCTGAGGTCGACCACAGATTGTGTGTGGCTGTTCTGAGGTCGAGCACAGATTGTGTGTGGCTGTTCTGAGGTCGAGCACAGATTGTGTGTGGCTGTTCTGAGGTCGAGCACAGATTGTGTGTGGCTGTTCTGAGGTCGAGCACAGATTGTGTGTGGCTGTTCTGAGGTCGACCACAGATTGTGTGTGGCTGTTCTGAGGTCGAGCACAGATTGTGTGTGGCTGTTCTGAGGTCGAGCACAGATTGTGTGTGGCTGTTCTGAGGTCGAGCACAGATTGTGTGTGGCTGTTCTGAGGTCGAGCACAGATTGTGTGTGGCTGTTCTGAGGTCGAGCACAGATTGTGTGTGGCTGTTCTGAGGTCGAGCACAGATTGTGTGTGGCTGTTCTGAGGTCGAGCACAGATTGTGTGTGGCTGTTCTGAGGTCGACCACAGATTGTGTGTGGCTGTTCTGAGGTCGAGCACAGAACGTCCAGGTGGTTCTCTCTCAGGTAGACTGAAGAAGGACACACAAACAGCAGTTTGGCTGTAAGAGTAACTAGTTCAAATCTCCCCTATAGTGCACGTGAAGGAGTCTCCCCTATAGTGCACGTGAAGGAGTCTCCCCGATAGTGCACGTGAAGGAGTCTCCCCGATAGTGCACGTGAAGGAGTCTCCCCGATAGTGCACGTGAAGGAGTCTCCCCTATAGTGCATGTGAAGGAGTCTCCCCGATAGTGCACGTGAAGGAGTCTCCCCTATAGTGCATGTGAAGGAGTCTCCCCTATAGTGCACGTGAAGGAGTTGCTGGGTCTCTTGTTATTGTTGATGCTGGTGTTTCCATCCCTTCCTCTGTTCTGTTGATCTGTGGTTTCACAACACCAATAAACCAAATGAGCACATTACCGGTGTAGGGGTGACAGACTCTCTCTCTCTCTCTCTCTTAGTACTCAGGCTTCCAGCAGTCAGCTGACAAGTGCAATGCCTGTGGACACCTGATCATGGATATGGTGAGTGTGATTGTGAGTCTGTGTGTGTGTTTGCCTGGCTGTTTTCACATAGTGATGTCCTTGGGGTTCACACACTATCTCTGTGGGTGTGTGTGGGTGTGCCTGTGTGTGTGTGCCTGTGTGTGCCTGTGTGTGGGTGCCTGTGTGTGTGTCTGTGTGCCTGTGTGTGTGTGTGTCTGTGTGCCTGTGTGTGTGTGTGTGTGTGCCTGTGTGTGTGCCTGTGTGTGCCTGTGTGTGTGTGTCTGTGTGCCTGTGTGTGTGTGCCTGTGTGTGTGTGTGTGTGTGTGTGTTTGTGTGTGTGTGTGTGTGTGTGTGTGTGTGTGCAGATCCTCCAGGCTCTCGGGAAGTCCTACCACCCTGGCTGTTTCCGCTGTGTGGTCTGCAACGACAGCCTGGATGGAGTTCCCTTCACCGTGGACACAGAGAACAACATCTACTGTGTGAAGGACTACCATCGGTCAGTCTGCCTGGGCCACAGCCTGCCCACCAGCCTGCCCTGGGGGGCCCGACTGTCTGTCTCTCTCTCTCTGTGTAGCTGTCTGTCTCTCTCTGTCTCTCTTTTTCTCTCTATGTATCTGTCTCTCTCTCTCTCTCTAAATGTGTCTAATTGTCTCTCCTTTGTGTGTTCGTGTGTGTTCCTGTGTGTATATATATACATGAAGTCATGCCCTCCTCACTGAGGGGCTCTTTGTTTTGCAAACTCAGACATCCAGGTGCTAGCCACCTGCAGATGTGTGTGTGTGTGTGTGTGTGTGTGTGTGGAGGGGGGGGGGACTCTGAAACTGTACTGAGTTTTTCTTTTTCGGGATGGAGGGAATCATGTGACTGTAGACCTGGTGTGTGTTTTTCTCTCCTGAAGCTCCACACACGCACGCACACGCACGCACACGCACGCACACGCACGCACACGCACACACACACACACACACACGCACACACACACACACACACGCACACACACACATTCCGCCTGCTTTGGAAAGGGCTGTAGAAGTAGCAGCTTTAACGACTGAAGAGGTGAACGAAGAGAGCAGAGATGACTCATGTAGATAAACAGTGTGGTGTGTGTGGTCCCCTGCAGACCAGCCAGCAGCACCAGCTCTGCTTCCTCTCTGGGTTATATGTGGAATAGACATTCATCTTGTGTGTTCATTTATCATGTTCCTCATCCTGTCTCTGCCTTAGGGTCCTGGCTCCTAAATGTGCTGCCTGTAACCAGCCCATCCTACCCTCTGAGGTACGACCCTCTCTCTCCTTTTCTCTCACTCTGTCTCTCTCTCCCTCTGTCTCTCTCTCACTCCGTCGCTCTCTCTCTCTCTCCCTCTCTCTCACTCTGTCTTTTCCTTTGTCTCTCTCTGTCTCCCTCTCTTTCTCCCCCTCTCCATCTCTCCCTCTCTCTGTTTCTCTCTCTCCCTCTCTCACTCTGTCTCTCTCTCTCACTCCGTCGCTCTCTCTCCCTCTCTCTCACTCTGTCTCTCTCTCCCTCTCTCACTCTGTCTCTCTCTCTCTCTCACTCCGTCGCTCTCACTCCCTCTCTCTCACTCTCTTTTCCTTTGTCTCTCTCTGTCTCCCTCTCTTTCTCCCCCTCTCCATTTCTCCCTCTCTCTGTTTCTCTCTCTCCCTCTGTCCCCCTCTCTCCCTTTCTCTCCATCTCTTTCCCCCTCTCTCTGTCTCTCTCTCCCTCTCTCCCTCTGTCTCCCTCTTTCTCCATCTCTCCCTCTTTACCTCTTTAAAGTAGGGGAGTGGGGTGGGAAAGGGGGGTAGGTTGGGGGGCAGGAGGGGCATGACAGCATCCTTAGTACGCACTCTCCCTCTTTCTCTCGCTCCCTCCCTCTCTCCCTCCCTCTCACTCCTTCTGTCCCTCCCTCCCTCTCCCTCCCTCTCCCCCTCCCTCCCTCCCTCTCTCTCTCCCTCCCTCCCTCCCACAAAACAAAATCCAAAATTAGAGTTGACCCTGCTGGAATGCCCCGCCGCCCTCTCTGCAGGGAGAGACTTCAGAGAGGGCGGTGTTAGTTTGTCCACCTACGTGGGATCGTTATGAAAGAGCCTTGGAGAGCCTCCCAGAGCAGCCAGTGAAGTCTCACGTCACAGCACCAGGAATGTGCACCTGGGACATTCAAACACTCGCAAACCTAGAGCAGTTTGAAATGAATGGATACAGCTCAGTGGCTGAGCATTTGACTGCAGATCAAGAGGTTGCAGGTTCAAATCCCCCTTGTATGTTTCTCTGGGAAAAGTGTCTGATAAAAATAAATGTAAAAAGATTATTAAAAAACACGATTTCTAAAAAGGACCAAACAGGTTTTTCTTCCCTTCCTGTTGTCTCCTCGAGGTCGGCTGCTGGCTAGTTTGACCTGTGGTCATGGTCAAGGTGACCTGTGGTCATGGTCAAGGTGACCTGTGGTCAAGGTGACCTGTGGTCATGGTGACCTGTGGTCATGGTCAAGGTGACCTGTGGTCAAGGTGACCTGTGTGGGTACTCAGGGGGAGTTTACAGTGTCTCTGCCTGTGTCTCCAGGGCTGGGACGAGACCATCAGGGTGGTGTCCATGGACAGGGACTACCATGTAGACTGCTACCACTGCAAGGTGAGACAGACTGAAGACCTCCGCATTGTGGCAACACAAAGTTACTATATGTATGAGCAACATGGCATTGCATGCTGGGGAGGTATTTATAGACACACACACACACTCACACGCACTCACACACACATCTCCAGTGTTGTGTTCTCACGGTGCTTAATGACAGTCTAGATGGTATAATTACTTGCTGCGGAGCTTAGCAAGACCCATACCACCTCATCACTGTCTGATAGTTTTACCTACCAACGTCCCCGTCCCCCCCCAACACACACACATGCCACACACACACACATGCCACACACACTTCACGGGTTGATTGACAGCTGGGGTTCTTCAGGCAATTGACAACAAAGAGCAGCGAGTCGTGAGGAGGAGAGGGGCTTTCAGAGCGCTTACTAGCTCTGCTCTGTTTAACCATACTGTGTGTGTGTGTGTGTGTTCCTGTCACACTTGCAGATCAGTTCAAGGTGACAGTGAAGGATTCTCTTCATGTTTGTTTCCCTCTGTTTTAAGAAATACATTTTTTTAATGGGAATTTTTTTGTCTCTTTTTTTTACAGTTCCCGAAAATAACTTGTTTTGAAACTTGCTTAAATGCATGCAACTATGCAAGCCACTAATTCAACTACAAATGCCCTCCCCGTGTCTCTCCATCCCTGTGTACTTCTAAACCTCTCTGTTTCTCCCATCTTATTAGAGTACATTTGACAATAGAATAGATATAAAATAATATACGTCATTGGGAGATGGGTAAAGAGCTCAGTGGTCACATGTTTGACGGCGGGTGAAGAGATCAGATCTGTCGCTGTACGTAACTTCGGATGAAAAGCGTCCGTTAAATGAATACATCAGAATCCTTCTTGTTTCTCCAGGATTGTCAGAAGGAGCTGAACGATGAGGAGGGTCACCGCTGCTACCCTCTGGACGGTATCCTCCTCTGTCACTCCTGTCATCTGAAACACATCGAGCCCGGCTGCTCCTCGCCCACCGCCGCCTCCTACCAGCACCGCGCCTAGGCTACAGCGCCCCCATGTGGTGGTTTACTGAATAACCACAATTGCCAAACTGCATTTTTATATCGCCAAAGAAATTAACTGGAGAGACTATGACTAAAGTTACTGAGCGTAACGTTTCAATATAGGAGTTATCTCTTGTGGTTTGATGGGATTTATCTGTACAGCCTTCAGTTAGGACGTGTTTATGGCAAGAAAGTCATATAGCTGATATGTATTCAGTGATTAATGCTGAAACTTTGATTTTAGTAATGAATCGATGAATCGCCAAAGTATGTTGATTGTCAATTGAACTTTTACAATGAGAAACTGCCTCAGTTTTATTTCTGTGTAAATATAAATTGTGTTGCAGTCTGTGTAAATATAGTGATATACTTTCCAATTGTGTTTAAATATCCTAAAAGGCTTTAACAGTTGTGTCAGCTTATAGACATACTGCAAGTATCCCCGCTTTTTACGCGATGTATCTCATTTAAAGGAGATTAACATCTAAATTACTTAGAAAAAGTCGATACTGTCATGAGTCGGAGTCGAACCCTCAATATTCACTATGTTTCGCTTTGCATTTAATGTGTCAGCATAGTATTATAGCGTTACAAAGTAGGCCTACTTTTAATACCATTTCTTCAGTCAACCATTTCGAAATACAGCAGGTTTGTAGATCTGTATTTTTTCTTGTGCGGTTTCTTGAAGCGGTGGCTGGTGCAACTGGTATCGGGCCTAATGGACAACGACGTCGATAGGAAAATTGGCCTAAACCTGATCCTGGACATATTTTTTATTAGTTTGTATAAACCACATAATAACTCTAAAAACTGTACTATTAGACATCCATCCGTTTTAAGTTATGCAACATTGCTCAAAATATATTTATGGCTTGTTCCTTGTATGAGAAAATGTATTAGTCACCCATGTAACCTTACGATAGGACATTTCTGTCTAGAAAAATGTCTTCAGTGAATTTTTCAAAAAATAAATATATTATAATATATATATTTTTTTTCGTTCTTCTTATCGTTACATAGAGTAAAACTAATTCTCTCCACACATTTACAGAAAGATGTTCTTGAAAACAAAAAATTCGAGCCAGCCAGGAGTCGAACCTAGAATCTTCTGATCCGTAGTCAGACGCGTTATCCATTGCGCCACTGGCCCGTCTACTATTATGATACCATGATGGGATTTTAAAGTTGCTCAATCGGGTAGCTTTTGACGCAAGTTGACTTCATATGCTATTATTTATCAACGGCCGTAAGTATGTATAGAATGGAAATAAAATCCATCTTTAAGTTTTAGACATGTCCTACTTATGTGGTTGAGAATGATAACACCGGGTAATGTTGACTCTGAAATTCTGAATACGATAACCAGACCCATAGAGAGTCTATGGCTCTGACGATACCTATTGGATGGATACTCCAATCTCATCATCCAATCATGATACTAACTGTCCAATGTGGGATCACATGGGATCAGAATGATACAATCGCGGCGCTTCTTTCCATTGTGAGATAGAAGTCGGTTAGAGACGTTGAAGTTGGTTTGCTGTGTTATCCTGTCAGTACTGGAGCTTTAGAAACAGCATTCAAGTAAGTGACCATTAATTAAAATGTCTACATAGATTGTACTACATCTGTCACGCAAAGTCATGTTCACATTTTGTCATCCAGTGTCATGTTACGTGTTATGGCAACTTCAGTCAGTTTAGCTAATATTAGCAATCGCTAACGCTGGTTTCGAATATTTTCGAAAGTGCTCCAGACCACTAGGGGCATCTGTACTCTACTGTACCCAGTGTTGCCAACTCCTCAGTAAGGAAAGTAGCTGCCCTATTTATTTTGTATTATTATTTTATTTAGCAAATGCAGTATACAAAGAATCAGGTAAACAGTAGTAGCACATGAACCTCCAGTGTACTAACTTACGGACATAAAAATATACAACATACGAATACAAACAGTAATCTCTACATAGATAAAAACAAACAAACATGAAAACAAACTTACAATTAATTAGGTTATAGGCAGAACTAGCCAAAGGACCATGGGGTTTATAGCTAAATATGCTAATAGAGAATTAGTACATTTCCACCTTACAAAGGTGGAAACTGAACTTTCTTAACCCTTGTGTTATCTTCGGGTCATTCTGACCCATCAGTCATTGTGACCCACCGTCGTATTGCGACAGATTTACCGCATACAAAGACAAAGTGAAGCATTTTCTTTTAACCGTTGGGCTGTCTCAGACCCCCCACATTGCAAAGGTTAAAAGAAAATTATTTTAATTTGTTTTTGTATTGGGTAAAATTGGGTAAACACAACGATGGTTCGTTATGAACCTTTGGGTCATGTGACCCGAAGGCAGCACGAGGGTTAAACAGCATATTTGCAATAAAAGGATATAACTTTAGTAAGTATCAAAGAGCTTGAGTGACCATTCTCAGTATAAACTGAGATTTACAACCGTCTATGATACCTGTGAACAGTCAATCTTTTCTCTTCTCTTCAGGGGACAGTGCTTCTGTGAGCCTTAGTTTGTTTTCTAGAAGAAACTTTGAGCCTTTCGCCTCCTTCCAGACAGCATCACAAAAGTGTCGCATTGCAAAAAGGATGATGGTTGATCTACTTGAGCCGTCTTGTCGTCGCTGCCCGATGCGATGGACGATGTCGATCCCCTCCTTCAGGTCATCACGAGGTGGGGAGTCAGATGGCTGAGCGGTGAGGGAGTCGGGCTAGTAATCTGAAGGTTGCCAGTTTGATTCCCGGCTGTGCCAAATGACGTTGTGTCCTTGGGCAAGTCACTTCACCCTACTTGCTTCGGGGGGAATGTCCCTGTACTTACTGTAAGTCGCTCTGGATAAGAGCGTCTGCTAAATGACTAAATGTAAATGAATATTAGGAGCCACTTTACCCAGGATCTTGATGATTCTACTCTATGATATTTTCTCCATCTTCCTCCTCTATTCATAGTTTTCAGTCACGTGACATGCTCGGTGACCTGGAGGGCAGAAAGCTGCTGGCGATGGCGGCTCACACCGTTGAGACG
This sequence comes from Osmerus eperlanus, assembly GCF_963692335.1. Taxonomy (NCBI): domain Eukaryota; kingdom Metazoa; phylum Chordata; class Actinopteri; order Osmeriformes; family Osmeridae; genus Osmerus; species Osmerus eperlanus. The sequence goes on from NC_085024.1 coordinate 2,401,291, forward strand.
CAGCAAAAGCCTAAATTTACCTTCCCACGTTTCTTTGGATCACCTCTCAGCTAAAGAAAAGGGAAGATATTAACACAAACTGCAAGTGTTGGCATTACACAACAACCCAACTATTTAGCTAACTAGCTAACTTTATCTCACTACGACCACTGCAGTTGGACGCGTCGATACACAACAAATTATGTCAAACTGATTACATAAAGATGTGTTTATGGCTAAAAATACGATAATTAATATACTTGTGTTTAACTTTACTTGTGCTTAGCTTTTGATGAAGAAAATCAAAGTACTAAGTCCTTGGGTTAATTTCTCTAAGTTTGAAACAGCACAAAAAACTTCCAGAGTTTGATGCAAAGTGTTTAATCAGAATCCAATACAAACAGGGTGATTCCTTTCAAACGTGAGCCAGATTCTGCAGAATCAGACTGAGAAATCTTCTTCGGACATACTCTTTTATATCAAAACCTTATCAGTTCTGTAAATTTGCTATTGGTACAATATTGTTTATCACAAATGCATAATTCATTTTACACTCTATTGGTCTCTCTCTCTAAAGGCTTCAGATTACAGGTGCATAGAGAAATCATCTATTTTTTGTAGCCCGCTCTGACCTTGACGGCCAATCACATCGAGCTCCGGGCCGTGGGTTGTAAAATCGCCTCATTACTGCTGGGTTTTGTAGTTTTTCTATGGTAGAAGCCTGATCACATAGCCTTCTCTCACACCCAGCCCCAATCATCCAGATTAACATTTCTGGGCTTAATTTTCCTTCTATATCTTAGGGTAAATACTAAACAGTCAATGGTTTTGCATCAGGCTGGTTTTGCATTCAGTAGTGTAACATAAAAGTATAAAAGTATAACCGTGATTAAAAGGCATATTTCAATCATATAATTCATACTCATTCTTCATCTTGCATAATTACATCAGTGTGATATTATTCCACTTCACTTTGATGAAGTGTTCGCTGCAAATACGTGTATATTTGGACGGCTGCCATTGTTTGCCCTCCCCGGAGACAGAGGTAGCACCCTCACCCTCCACAGGCAGTAGGGCATCTACACCCTCATCCTCCACAGGCGGTAGGGCATCCACACCCTCATCCTCCACAGGCAGTAGGGCATCCACACCCTCATCCTCCACAGGCAGTAGGGCATCCACACCCTCATCCTCCACAGGCAGTAGGGCATCCACACCCTCATCCTCCACAGGCAGTAGGGCATCCACACCCTCATCCTCCACAGGCGGTAGGGCATCCACACCCTCATCCTCCACAGGCAGTAGGGCATCTACACCCTCATCCTCCACAGGCAGTAGGGCATCCACACCCTCATCCTCCACAGGCAGTAGGGCATCTACACCCTCATCCTCCACAGGCAGTAGGGCATCCACACCCTCATCCTCCACAGGCAGTAGGGCATCCACACCCTCATCCTCCACAGGCGGTAGGGCATCCACACCCTCATCCTCCACAGGCAGTAGGGCATCCACACCCTCATCCTCCACAGGCAGTAGGGCATCCACACCCTCATCCTCCACAGGCAGTAGGGCATCCACACCCTCATCCTCCACAGGCGGTAGGGCATCCACACCCTCATCCTCCACAGGCGGTAGGGCATCCACACCCTCATCCTCCACAGGCAGTAGGGCATCTACACCCTCATCCTCCACAGGCAGTAGGGCATCCACACCCTCATCCTCCACAGGCAGTAGGGCATCTACACCCTCATCCTCCACAGGCAGTAGGGCATCCACACCCTCATCCTCCACAGGCAGTAGGGCATCCACACCCTCATCCTCCACAGGCAGTAGGGCATCCACACCCTCATCCTCCACAGGCGGTAGGGCATCCACACCCTCATCCTCCACAGGCAGTAGGGCATCCACACCCTCATCCTCCACAGGCAGTAGGGCATCCACACCCTCATCCTCCACAGGCGGTAGGGCATCCACACCCTCATCCTCCACAGGCAGTAGGGCATCCACACCCTCATCCTCCACAGGCGGTAGGGCATCCACACCCTCACCCTCCACAGGCAGTAGGGCATCCACACCCTCATCCTCCACAGGCGGTAGGGCATCCTCAGCCGATGGGTGAAGAAGCGGGTGTTGGCGTTTGGTGGTATATCAGTGCTGGAACAGGGGGCTCGTACCACAGCTTCAGATCTGTCCGCAGTTTTCCGGAGTGAAAGAAGGTGTTGGCAATTCACCTCTGATCCTGAACAGGGATTGTCTTGTTCAGCTCACTCGGCAACCAGACAGAAGCTGTAGCCCCAGTAGCAGCTAGATGGATTTCTCCTGTCCCATCCTGTTAAGGAGACAACAGCAAATAAGAATATGTTTTTTTTGCATTCAAAAAGGATACTCTAAAGATGACTGAAAACATAACCAGACAAAAAATATACGCTGTACTCAAAGAGGCTACTTCCAGGCTGGTGCTAACAGCAGGGCTGGGGGTCCTCACAGAGGCGGTAGACGGGGTCCTCAGGAGGATGAAGGAGGAGCAGGGCTGGGTGTCCTCAGAGAGGATGGAGAAGGAGCAGGGCTGGAGGTCTTCAGAGAGGATGGAGGAGGAGCAGGGCTGAGGGTCCTCAGTGAGGATGGAGGAGGAGCAGGGCTGAGGGTCCTCAGTGAGGATGGAGGAGGAGCAGGGCTGGAGGTCTTCAGAGAGGATGGAGGAGGAGCAGGGCTGAGGGTCCTCAGTGAGGATGGAGGAGGAGCAGGGCTGAGGGTCCTCAGAGAGGATGGAGGAGGAGCAGGGCTGGGTGTCCTCAGAGAGGATGGAGGAGGAGCAGGGCTGAGGGTCCTCGGAGAGGATGGAGGAGGAGCAGGGCTGAGGGTCCTCAGGGAGGATGGAGGAGGAGCAGGGCTGAGGGTCCTCAGAGAGGATGGAGGAGGAGCAGGGCTGAGGGTCCTCAGGGAGGATGGAGGAGGAGCAGGGCTGGGTGTCCTCAGAGAGGATGGAGGAGCAGGGCTGGGTGTCCTCAGAGAGGATGGAGGAGGAGCAGGGCTGGGTGTCCTCAGAGAGGATGGAGGAGGAGCAGGGCTGGGTGTCCTCAGAGAGGATGGAGGAGCAGGGCTGAGGGTCCTCAGAGAGGATGGAGGAGGAGCAGGGCTGGGGGTCCTCAGAGAGGATGGAGGAGCAGGGCTGGGTGTCCTCAGAGAGGATGGAGGAGGAGCAGGGCTGAGGGTCCTCAGAGAGGATGGAGGAGGAGCAGGGCTGAGGGTCCTCAGAGAGGATGGAGGAGGAGCAGGGCTGAGGGTCCTCAGAGAGGATGGAGGAGGAGCAGGGCTGGGTGTCCTCAGAGAGGATGGAGGAGGAGCAGGGCTGGAGGTCTTCAGAGAGGATGGAGGAGGAGCAGGGCTGGGGGTCCTCAGAGAGGATGGAGGAGGAGCAGGGCTGAGGGTCCTCAGGGAGGATGGAGGAGGAGCAGGGCTGGGTGTCCTCAGAGAGGATGGAGGAGCAGGGCTGGGGGTCCTCAGAGAGGATGGAGGAGCAGGGCTGGGGGTCCTCAGAGAGGATGGAGGAGGAGCAGGGCTGGGTGTCCTCAGAGAGGATGGAGGAGGAGCAGGGCTGAGGGTCCTCAGAGAGGATGGAGGAGGAGCAGGGCTGAGGGTCCTCAGAGAGGATGGAGGAGGAGCAAGGCTGGGTGTCCTCAGAGAGGATGGAGGAGCAGGGCTGGGGGTCCTCAGAGAGGATGGAGGAGGAGCAGGGCTGGGGGTCCTCAGAGAGGATGGAGGAGGAGCAGGGCTGAGGGTCCTCAGAGAGGATGAATGGCGAGGCTGACAAGGCTAGCTCTGGAGTTTGGCCATGAAAAATGCGCAATATGATGGTGCAGATAATATTAATCAGGCAATGGACTGTACACTGAGTGACTCCAGGATCTAACTATACTCAGTGCCACCGCTCCCACCACGCATATTTCTACGCTGTGCGTAGAAATATTAGGCACTTTTTAGGCATGTATATCAGATTTACATGTATTCATTTAGCATACGCTTTTATCCAAAGCGACTTCCAAGAGAGAGTTTTACAAAAGTGCATAGGTCACTGATCATAACAATGAGATAGCCCAAAAACATGAAGCATACATTGTGAAAAGCAAATAAGTGCCAATGGGAAGAACCATAAGAGCATGTAGTTAAACAAGTTACAATTGAACAACATGAAACTCCCCACAAGAGTGCAAGAGTGTACCTGTAGAAAAAACAACAGTAAAAATATTTCACAGCGAGTACAAGAATTTGAAACCGTTACAACTAACCAACAAGAGCAACAAGTCTCTCAATACCAGTCATTGTGATCCTGGAGGAAACTAACATCAGGTCCAGCCAAGCATTCTTAAGTGCCGTTGTACTCCCGGAACAAGTGCGTCTTGAGCCTTTTCTTGAAGGTGGGGAGAAAGTCAGTGTCCCTGATGGAGGTGGGGAGTTGATTCCACCATTGGGGGGCCAGACAGGAGAAGAGCTTGTGTTGGGACCGGGCGCTCTTGAGTGGTGGGACCACCAGACGGTTGTCAGAAGAAGACTGTAGGTGGTGGGGGGTGTAAGGCTGGAGGAGAGACTTGATGTAGTCGGGTGCAGTCCCGTTCACCGCTCGGAAGGTCAGTACCAGGGTCTTGAATCTGAAACGGGCCATGATGGGAAGCCAGTGGAGGGAGATGAGGAGTGGGGTAACATGGGAGCGTCTGGGTAGATTGAAGACCAGGCGGGCCGCTGTGTTCTGAATCTTGCTCAATGCTCAATCATAAGGGAATTATGCTTAGGGCACCAAAATGGCTAGCAGCGGCACTGACTATTCTGAAAGTTTCAGATTGAGAAATGTTCCATGCAGGCCCGTGGACAGACCGCTGTTTGTAGAGTCCATGGTCTGCAACTGTTGATCCCATGCCGTTCAGGTGATATATATATTTAAAAAAATACATCTGATTATTGTTAATCTTGCATTGCATGTCTGTTACATTGTTGTTATGCATTGCATGTCTGTTACGTCACATGTCGTAATGCTGTTGCTGTTACGTCACATGTCGTAATGCTGTTGCTGTTACGTCACATGTCGTAATGCTGTTGCTGTTACGTCACATGTCGTAATGCTGTTGCTGTTACGTCACATGTCGTAATGCTGTTGCTGTTACGTCACATGTCGTAATGCTGTTGCTGTTACGTCACATGTCGTAATGCTGTTTCTGTTACGTCACATGTCGTAATGCTGTTACGTCACATGTCGTAATGCTGTTGCTGTTACGTCACATGTCGTAATGCTGTTGCTTTTACGTCACGTCGTAATGCTGTTGTTTTAGCAGCCTGCCACTCAGCAGGATTAAGCCCCACAGTCTTGCATTCTCTTGGCTTTGGTATTTTTTTTTTTTTCTTTTCTTTTTTTTATTGTAGAAAGATCAGTCTACAAACAAGCAGTATACAAACAAGCAGTATACAAACAAATAGCGATTACATTTGCTAAGGTGATAGATTATACAAATACATTAAAGGATGCACATTGCACTGTTTTAACAGCTTTCTTAATAGAAGAGTGTAAAATGGTCTTAAAGTACTGCTCAAATTACCAATAGAAAACAGAAGAGTGGCTTTTTATTTGTGAATTTACACTTGTGAATATGAAATTTAGCCATCAGCACAATTACATTTACAAGGTAAAATGTTTTCTCTTTATCTTTACTATGGTTAAAGAACCCGAGCAGCAAAAAAACTAAAGTAATCAAGAATATTAACAATTATAAAACTGTGAATATCCTTCCATAAACGTTTTACATATATACAATCCCCCCCAAAATGACAAACTGTTTCTGGATGCTCAACACAAAATGAACAAACAACGTTGATGTCTCTTTTCATTTTTTTTATGTAATGATTTGCAGGGTTATACTTATGGATCATTCTGAAAGAGACTTCTTTGACCTTGTTAACAAGCAAGTATTTGTGTGGCAATAACCAAACTTTTCATCCTCCGCTCTCCAAGATGCTAGCAAGCTTTGTGACACGTCACACAGGTCAGACATACACCGTCCGAAGCAAAGATGGCGACCGCCTTTAAGAGCTTCAACCTGTAAGTCTTGAATACTTTTATTCACAGCAACTGCGCTTTCTAAATCAGAACAATCGGCTTTCAGTATTGGTATACGACTTTGAAACATATGCTCAGATGACATGCGACGAACAGCACGGTTTGCAGCTAGCAGCATAGTATACTGTACATGGAACGTTAGCTAGCTAGCTAAGCTAACTAGGCTATAGTGCTAACGAACGGGCTCGCAGTTCCTGCGCTGGCCAGTTAGGAACTAAGCTAAATGTCTAGCGTGCGTATGTCCTAAATGCCAGTTAAACTAAATTATGCAAAATCTGATATACATAGCTAATTAGCCTGCCTCTTATTCTACTCGATCCATAATCGGGTAAGTAAAACCTTTTTGGACAGGCTAATGCTAGCTACATGCTACAGATCACTGTGTTTTTTCCGGTGCCTGTGACTATTTCAGCTAACATCCCCGTTTCAATTAAACGGGGTAGTTAGTTAGCAATCGAGTTACTGTACAGGCTACTTTTAACATCTGTCATCATGATAATGTAGTGTCGACTACATTACTTTCTCCGTGACATTCACACTCTGTCCCTTCGTAGGCACACAACCCCTGAGAAGTTTTACATTGAAGCTTGTGATGACGGCTCCAATGATGTTCTTGCCATTGACAGGGTGTCCACTGAAATGACCCTTACAGGTAGGCAATGCTGTTGTAGTTCGATAACGTTTCGATCAGGGGAGGTTCTAATCTAGACCATTTTAACGGGGGGGGGGGGGGGGGGCATGTTTATAATAATTTAAGGTTGCAACAAAACCTCTCCTGGTTTCAATATCATAGTGCTGTTGACATACAATTTAAGCTTATATGAAAAGGCTCGTGCGCTGAATCATCATGACACTGATATTGCTTGAGTTGATTCAAATGCCACCGCTGGTTTTGCGTTGCTGATTGGCGGTTTTCTGTCATCCGTCTCCACAAGTGCGGAAAGACGTTCCCCCTTCAGCCGTAACAAGGCCCATATGCGGCGTCATGGGAACCATTCGACTTGTGGCCGGTAGGTAATTTCTCCTACCTATGTAAACAAATCATATATGGGAAAAATTCAGGAGAGGGAGAGATGGTGAGGTTTTTGTGTTTATAGATATTTTTTTTTAAGTATATACTTTATTTAATCGTGTGGTATTCGTGTTGGTATCCGTATTGACAGTTTGTTTCCCTCCTTGCTAGGCATGTATCTCATCGTCATCACCAAGAAGAAGAAGGTGGGGGATCTGCTGGGACATGCAGTGTGGAAGACCCTGGACTGTGAAGTCATCTCATACAAGAAGACAGTTCTGCACTTAACAGACAACCAGGTGAAGTAGAAACTGCAGACACCACTCAGACTGGCCCAGGTTGTGGGGTGTTGGGGAGAAACGGAACAGTTTACCATGGGAATATGTTCATCCTAATCGGTAGATCAAGTCTCATATGCATATAGTTTCGTTTGACTGCAGATTGTATCTTTGGATTAAAGCAATTGCTAAATGCACAGATTGTTGTGAGTGGCAGCAAGTCTGACCAAAGTCATTTAGCCATTTCAGTTCTGTTTGTAAACATTCCTGAATAAATGTTTGACCCTCCCTGGCAGATGCAAGACAACAAGGCCTTCCTGGCCATGATAAACAGCGTGCTGAACACAGACGGATTCTACTTCGCCACAGACTACGACCTGACTCACTCCCTACAGCGCCTTGCCAACACCAGCCCTGAGTTCCAGGAGATGAGTCTACTGGAGAGGGTGAGAGGAGAGAGGGGGTGAGAGGAGATGAGTCTACTGGAGAGGGTGAGAGGAGAGAGGGGGGAGGGGAGGAGAGGGGACGGGAGGAGAGGAGAGGAGAGGAGAGGGGGGAGGGGAGGGGAGGGGAGGAGAGGGGACGGGAGGAGAGGAGAGGAGAGGAGAGGGGGGAGGGGAGGGGAGGAGAGGGGACGGGAGGAGAGGAGAGGAGAGGGGAGAGGGGGGAGGGGAGGAGAGGGGACGGGAGGAGAGGAGAGGAGAGGAGAGGGGGGAGGGGAGGAGAGGGGACGGGAGGAGAGGAGAGGAGAGGAGAGGGGGGAGGGGAGGAGAGGGGGAGAGAGGAGAGGGGGGAGGGGAGGAGAGGGGACGGGAGGAGAGGAGAGGGGGGAGGGGAGGAGAGGGGGAGAGAGGAGAGGGGAGGGGAGAGTGAGAGAGGGTCGAAGTGGAGGGGAGAGGGGGAATGGAGGAGAGGAGAGAAGGGAGGGGAGCAGAGGGTGATAGAGGGGAGGAGGCCAAGAGTGGAGGGAAGGAGGCGTGAGGAGATTGTAAGGGGAGGGAAGGAGAGAGTGACAGGAGGAAAAGGGAGGCACCATGGAAAGAGAGAGCGAGGGAGGGACGTATGGATGGGAGGGAGACACCAGAGAAAGAGAGAGAGAGAACTCGTCAAGGAAAAGCTTCAGTTGTTGTTTTGAAACAGGAAACTACTAACCTCTTATGAAAACTCAGCTCGGCTGTAGATGTTGTGTCAGTGACAGTGTGTTCCCTCCCCCAGGCTGATCAGCGCTTCGTGTGGAACGGTCACCTTCTGAGAGACTTCATGACCCAACCAGAGGTAGTGGAACATTCTGCCCTCTATCCTACCTAGCAACACGCTTCCTCAGTTACCACACACGTCTATCCTACCTAGCAACACGCTACCTCAGTTACCACACACGTCTATCCTACCTATCAACACGCTACCTCAGTTACCTCACACGTCTATCCTACCTAGCAACACCCTACCTCAGTTACCTCACACGTCTATCCTACCTAGCAACACCCTACCTCAGTTACCACACATGTCCATGCTACCTAGCAACACGCTACCTCAGACTTGCTGTCCACCACTGAATATGATTATATTATTATCGTTATGAATATCATCATTAGTAAACACTGAAACATATTCACACACATCTGCTGTCTGTTATTCTGCGGTAGAGCTGGTAGCAGGCTGGCCCTTGACTCTGACCACTAACACACTGTGCCATACTTTTCTACATGCGATATTCGTACGTCGTTTTGAATCAAAGCGTCTGCTAAATGAATGTAAACGTGGAGTGTCCAGCAGAGCCCCCAGACTGAGCTGTTTTCTTCTCTCCACAGCTGCACAGGTTCGTGTTTCCCATGATGCACGGCTGTATCCTTTCTAGCAGGCGCCTAAACCAGATCAACACAGCGTCACACTCGTCACCATTTCCTGTACGGCCCGAATGCCCGTAAACACATCAGCCATTCTCAAGTGTTCTCATTCAGATAACCGCGTTATAACTTGATACTTTGTACCTCATAACTTGACCTTATACAGTTCTCTGAAACTGTAGACTTGTAGGTTTTCTTGTCTTGTGTTTGTATATGAACCTAAAGACTGTTAATCTGACTGCACACCTCTGGTTGTTTTCTTTCAACGGCTAAGCAGCTTCAGTTTAAGTCTCTCAGATATGCAGTGTATTTTAATCATTCACTAAACCTGCTTCAGATTGTTATTCAACCCAGGGGACTTTTCCCTTCCCAGTCTTGGCTGATATTTTCACAGCAGTGTGTTACTGAGCTATCAAACTCCGAGACAATCATATATGCTATTAGCTTTTTTCAGCACCGGGGGGCGCTGTGTATTAAAGAAAGTCAGAAAATGTGCATTTTCGTAGCTTGTTTGAGGAAAAGGCTGGATGTCATCCGATAACAGTTTTTTCTTGTGTGCGTTTCTCCTGAAACACGCCATTCACTGACAGCGAGGAGCTAGTCTTGGGGGGTGTGTGTGTGTGTCCTTGACCTCCACGTTTTCCAGTCATGACTATGAAGTGTTGCTGCATCAACGGGAAGGTGTTTGAGTGGAACATCATCTCCAGGAGGAGCTGTTTCAGGGCTGGGGTTCGCTACTATGTCAGAGGTAGACACAGCCCACTCTCTTACGCTCTGTAACACTGTCAGAACCAACGCACTTTCATCCTAGATCTTCTGCTGTGTCTGGTAAGTGGATGATGTTTGTGTGTGTTTATGCGTGTGTGTGTGTGTGTGTGTGTGTGTGTGTGTTCTTAGGCATCGACTCGGAGGGCCATGCTGCTAACTTTGTGGAGACAGAGCAGATTGTTCAGTACAACGGGGGCAAGGCCTCCTTCCTGCAGGTGAGTGTCACACAGCAGCCCAGCTCCCCTGGGACCAACAGCTGGAGGGGAGGAGTCACCACGCAGGGGGAGGAGTTACCATGCAGGGGGAGGGGTTACCATGCAGGGGGAGGAGTTACCATGCAGGGGGAGGGGTCAGCATGGAGAGAGAGGAGTTACCATGCAGGGGGAGGGGTTACCATTCAGGGGGAGGGGTTACCATGCAGGGGGAGGGGTTACCATGCAGGGGGAGGAGTTACCATGCAGGGGGAGGGGTTACCATGCAGGGAGAGGGGTTGCCATGCAGGGGGAGGGGTTACCATGCAGGGGGAGGGGTTACCATGCAGGGGGAGGGGTTACCATGCAGGGGGAGGGGTTACCATGCAGGGGGAGGGGTCAGCATGGAGAGAGAGGAGTTACCATGCAGGGGGAGGGGTCAGCATGGAGAGAGAGGAGTTACCATGCAGGGGGAGGGGTTACCATGCAGGGGGAGGGGTTACCATGCAGGGGGAGGAGTTACCATGCAGGGGGAGGGGTTACCATGCAGGGGGAGGAGTTACCATGCAGGGGGAGGGGTCAGCATGGAGAGAGAGGAGTTACCATGCAGGGGGAGGGGTCAGCATGGAGAGAGAGGAGTTACCATGCAGGGGGAGGGGTTACCATGCAGGGGGAGGAGTTACCATGCAGGGGGAGGAGTTACCATGCAGGGGGAGGGGTCAGCATGGAGAGAGAGGAGTTACCATGCAGGGGGAGGGGTTACCATGCAGGGGGAGGGGTCAGCATGGAGAGAGAGGAGTTACCATGCAGGGGGAGGGGTCAGCATGGAGAGAGAGGAGTTACCATGCAGGGGGAGGGGTTACCATGCAGGGGGAGGGGTCAGCATGGAGAGAGAGGAGTTACCATGCAGGGGGAGGAGTTACCATGCAGGGGGAGGAGTTACCATGCAGGGGGAGGAGTTACCACTCAGGTGGAAGAGTCATCACTGAGGGGGAGGGGTTACCACCTGTAGCAGCATGCCTGACAGCTCACTGAGGGGGAGGGGTTACCACCTGTAGCAGCATGCCTGACAGCTCACTGAGGGGGAGGGGTTACCACCTGTAGCAGCATGCCTGACAGCTCACTGAGGGGGAGGGGTTACCACCTGTAGCAGCATGCCTGACAGCTCACTGAGGGGGAGGGGTTACCACCTGTAGCAGCATGCCTGACAGCTCACTGAGGGGGAGGGGTTACCACCTGTAGCAGCATGCCTGACAGCTCACTGAGGGGGAGGGGTTACCACCTGTAGCAGCATGCCTGACAGCTCACTGAGGGGGAGGGGTTACCACCTGTGACTGTCCTTCATCTTGAAGCGCTTCTTAACCCTCGTGCTGCCTTCGGGTCACATGACCCAAAGGTTCATAACGAACCATCGTTGTGTTTACCCAATTTTACCCAATACAAAAACAAATTAAAATAATTTTCTTTTAACCTTTGCAATGTGGGGGGTCTGAGACAGCCCAACGGTTAAAAGAAAATGCTTCACTTTGTCTTTGTATGCGGTAAATCTGTCGCAATACGACGGTGGGTCACAATGACTGATGGGTCAGAATGACCCGAAGATAACACAAGGGTTAAGGCAAGGTCCAGGCCTGATGTTATTTTATCTTTTGTCAGAGACTTTGTTTAATATGTGAAGTAAACTTTTCACTTGTTTAGTTAATTTATGATGTGCTGTCTGACAAAGAAATAAATCATTATGTACCATATTAAATTGCATAGCATCATAATCTTTTGCATCTCATTGAATCGAATCGCACTGCATCGCAATAGGGGTGAATCGTATCGCATTAGTAGTTGTTTTTATGTATCTTTAATGTATCGGATCGTTGGCAGTGCATCGAGATGTGTATCGCATCGTCCTCAGTGATGGAGATGCACATCACTAAGCTGTAGGGTTAGCGTGACATGCATTTCCTGAGTGATTTTGTCGTTCGTTTGACACCCTCAAGTTTGACAGAAGTTGTGGTGGCGGATTAAACAGTAGATTATATATATAGCATTTCCCGTTTGGGTTTTGGCATTTTGATGTGATCATCCACATTAATGATCAAACTTTTATTTTTATGTTTTTTGAATAGTCAACATCATAGACGTATGACAGTAACTGTAGTGAAAACTTTATTTTGTTATGTTTGGTGAGTTTCTGCACTTTTCAGTTAGAATTCGCCAAGTTACAGAGCCAGACATGACTTTGTGGACGGCCCGCACATTCTCACGTCAAGTAAATGTATATACATACATTTAGTCATTTAGCAGACGCTCTTATCCAGAGCGACTTACAGTAAGTACAGGGACATTCTCCCTGAGGCAAGTAGGGTGAAGTTCCTTGCCCAAGGACACAACGTAATTTGGCACGGCACACACACACACACCGTGTGTGTGAAAACCAGCATACGCAAGCTTTACGTGCGTACGCAACGTTTATATGCAGGGGGCCCCTGGTCTTTTCCCGGAGGGGTTTTACCAGGAAAAGCTAGTTTTCCACAACACTCCCTTAGCTGAACCTGTCATGGCATGTACTGGTGGCCAGGATTTCATTCCAAAGTATAAGGAATGACTCGTACAGTACGTGTCTGATGGCTGAATTCATTTGGTTGTGAAATAACTGGGTCACTGGCAGAGCATTTTTACAGCAGATGTCCCTGGTTCGAATAGATCAAAGTGTGTGGCTGATAGGAGGACTAACGTGTGGCTGATAGGGGGACTAACGTGTGGCTGATAGGAGGACTAACGTGTGGCTGATAGGAGGACTAACGTGTGGCTGATAGGGGGACTAACGTGTGGCTGATAGGGGGACTAACGTGTGGCTGATAGGAGGACTAACGTGTGGCTGATAGGAGGACTAACGTGTGGCTGATAGGGGGACTAACGTGTGGCTGATAGGGGGACTAACGTGTGGCTGATAGGAGGACTAACGTGTGGCTGATAGGAGGACTAACGTGTGGCTGATAGGAGGACTAACGTGTGGTCCTTCCCAGACTCGTGGATCCATCCCCTTCTACTGGTCCCAGAGGCCCAACCTGAAGTACAAACCCAAACCACAGATCAGCAAAACCATCAACCACGTAAGTTCCCTGTCGCTACGCTAACGCTAACTTAGGGGAAGAGGAGCTGTCAGACTGTCTGCCAGCTGACACGCTGACAGCATGAGCTGTGTGTGTGTGACAGGACAGGTGGAGGTGTGTGTGTGACAGGACAGGTGGAGGTGTGTGTGTGACAGGACAGGTGGAGGTGTGTGTGTGACAGGGCAGGTGGAGGTGTGTGTGTGACAGGACAGGTGGAGGTGTGTGTGTGTGACAGGGCAGGTGGAGGTGTGTGTGTGACAGGGCAGGTGGAGGTGTGTGTGTGTGTGACAGGGCAGGTGGAGGTGTGTGTGACAGGGCAGGTGGAGGTGTGTGTGTGACAGGACAGGTGGAGGTGTGTGTGTGTGTGACAGGGCAGGTGGAGGTGTGTGTGTGACAGGGCAGGTGGAGGTGTGTGTGTGACAGGACAGGTGGAGGTGTGTGTGTGACAGGGCAGGTGGAGGTGTGTGTGTGACAGGGCAGGTGGAGGTGTGTGTGTGACAGGACAGGTGGAGGTGTGTGTGTGACAGGACAGGTGGAGGTGTGTGTGTGACAGGGCAGGTGGAGGTGTGTGTGTGACAGGGCAGGTGGAGGTGTGTGTGTGACAGGACAGGTGGAGGTGTGTGTGTGACAGGGCAGGTGGAGGTGTGTGTGTGACAGGGCAGGTGGAGGTGTGTGTGTGACAGGACAGGTGGAGGTGTGTGTGTGACATGACAGGTGGAGGTGTGTGTGTGACAGGGCAGGTGGAGGTGTGTGTGTGACAGGGCAGGTGGAGGTGTGTGTGTGACAGGACAGGTGGAGGTGTGTGTGTGACAGGACAGGTGGAGGTGTGTGTGTGACAGGACAGGTGGAGGCGTGTGTGTGACAGGGCAGGTGGAGGTGTGTGTGACAGGGCAGGTGGAGGTGTGTGTGTGACAGGACAGGTGGAGGTGTGTGTGTGTGTGTGACAGGACAGGTGGAGGTGTGTGTGTGACAGGACAGGTGGAGGTGTGTGTGTGACAGGGCAGGTGGAGGTGTGTGTGTGACAGGGCAGGTGGAGGTGTGTGTGTGTGTGACAGGGCCGCTTGTGTTTGTCTTGCAGCTGGACGGCTTTCAGAGACACTTTGACTCTCAGATCATCCTGTATGGGAAGCAGGCCATCCTGAACCTGGTGAGTCTCTACACCTACCTGCTGGTACACACACACACCTACCTGCTGGTACACACACACACCTACCTGCTGGTACACACACACACCTACCTGCTGGTACACACACACACACACATCTCTAGAGCTGTAACCCTCTTTCATCACACAGAGTACACACACATCTCAGAGTTGTGATCGCTCCTTGTCTGGCCTGCTTCCCAGATAAACCAGAAGGGCTCAGAGAAGCCTCTAGAACTGGCCTTCAACAAGATGGTGTCTAGCCTGGGCAACGGCATGGTCAAGTAAGTCCAGTTAAGAGTGTACATGCCAGCATCTGGCCTCCTCAGTGGATAGGTGGATAACTTGATAACTTGAGAACAGATCAGAAACTAATTTTCCTTCCGTTGTGTTTCACCCGTTTCTCTCTAGATACATAGCGTTTGACTTCCATAAGGAGTGCAGTCGTATGCGCTGGCATCGTCTGCAGATACTAGTGGACATGGTGGCAGAGATGCAGGAAGAGTTTGGGTAAGGGGAACTAAGAATGCTTCCTGTATGTGACAGGTACTTCCTGTGTGTGACCCCTAGTTCCTGAGTGACAGGTACTTCCTGTGTGTGTGACCCCTAGTTCCTGAGTGACAGGTACTTCCTGTGTGTGATCCCTAGTTCCTGTGTGTGACTCCTACTTCTTGTGTGACAGGTACTTCCTGGTGGACTCTGAGGGGAAGGTTTTGGTGCAGCAGGAGGGAATGTTCCGGAGTAACTGTATGGATTGTCTGGACCGGACCAACGTGATTCAGAGCCTGCTGGCTCGGCGTTCTCTGCAATCTCAGCTGGAGGTGGGTATCGCCATGGATACCACCCGTACCCCAGTTACCCTGACAACCCCTAACCAATCAAAATCAGAATGGGTTTATTTGCCATGAAAGTTTGCACAGACAAGGAATTTGCTTTGGCAGGAAGGTGCAAACATTAAACATATATCATTGATCTTATATAGTGCTTTCTACTACTCGAGTACTCAAGGTCGTGCTACAGATTCCAGCATTCATTCAGACACAGTCAAACCGGTGGTGGTACAGAAGCGTGGCTGCCAATCAGCGCCTACGGCCCCTCCGACCACCATCACCACACCAGGTGTTAAAGATGTAGGTAAACACCGGAGACAGCTGGTCAGCACAGTGCCTGAGGGTGGCTGGAGAGACAGAGTCCGGCCCAGCTGCTTTGCGGGGATTCTGCCTCTTGAAAAGTCTGTTAACTTCACCCTCCTGAATGGAGAGAGTCGTCACTGTAGAGGGGGGGGGGGGGGGGTGGGAGGGAAGGGGTAGTTCAGGACTGTCCAATTGTCTTTCAAATCTGCAGTAGAACTCATTCAGGTCGTTGGCCAGGCGGGAGTCGTTAGTGGAGTGGGGGGCTCTGGGCTTGTAGTTGGTAATCTGCCTGAGCCCTCTCCAGACAGAAGCAGAGTCGTTTGCAGAGAATTGGTGTTTTAGTCTCTCTGAGTACAGTCGTTTAGCCTCCCTCACCGCCTTGCTAAACCTGTTCTTCGACTCCTTGAAACTGTCTATGTCCCCACTCCTAAACACGGCCTCTTTCTCTGACCTCAACCTTCTGAGTTTAGCTGTAAACCAGGGTTTGTCGTTGTTGTAGCTTACCCTGGTGCGTGTTGGTATACAGCAGTCCTCACAGAAGCTGATGTATGATGTCACAGCCTCTGTGAGCTCATCCAGACTATTGGTAGCAGTTGTGAACATGTCCCAGTCAGTGCAGTCCAAGCACGCCCGCAGATCCTCCATAGCTTCACTGGTCCACTGTTTCGATGTCCTCACAGCAGGCTTACAGCGCTCCCCAGCGCTCCTCCACCAGCCCCTCCTCCTCCCCCAGCCCCTCCTCCTCCCCAGCCCCTCCTCCCCAGCCCCTCCTCCACCAGCCCATCCTCCTCCACCAGCCCCTCCTCCCCAGCCCCTCCTCCTCCCCAGCCCCTCCTCCTCCCCAGCCCCTCCTCCCCAGCCCCTCCTCCTCCACCAGCCCCTCCTCCTCCACCAGCCCCTCCTCCCCAGCCCCTCCTCCTCCCCAGCCCCCCCTCCTCCCCAGCCCCTCCTCCCCAGCCCCTCCTCCTCCCCCAGCCCCTCCTCCTCCCCAGCCCCTCCTCCCCAGCCCCTCCTCCTCCCCCAGCCCCTCCTCCTCCCCAGCCCCTCCTCCCCAGCCCCTCCTCCCCAGCCCCTCCTCCCCAGCCCCACCTCCTCCACCAGCCCCTCCTCCTCCCCAACCCCTCCTCCCCAGCCCCTCCTCCCCAGCCCCACCTCCTCCACCAGCCCCACCTCCTCCACCAGCCCCGCCTCCTCCCCAGCCCCTCCTCCCCAGCCCCTCCTCCTCCACCAGCCCCGCCTCCTCCCCAGCCCCTCCTCCCCAGCCCCTCCTCCTCCACCAGCCCCTCCTCCTCCACCAGCCCCTCCTCCTCCACCAGCCCCTCCTCCTCCCCAGTCCCTCCTCCTCCCCAGTCCCTCCTCCTCCACCAGCCCCTCCTCCCCCACCAGCCCCTCCTCCCCCACCAGCCCCTCCTCCTCCCCAGCCCCAGCCCCTCCTCCCCAGCCCCCCCTCCTCCCCAGCCCCTCCTCCTCCCCCAGCCCCTCCTCCTCCCCAGCCCCTCCTCCCCAGCCCCTCCTCCCCAGCCCCACCTCCTCCACCAGCCCCTCCTCCTCCCCAACCCCTCCTCCCCAGCCCCTCCTCCCCAGCCCCACCTCCTCCACCAGCCCCGCCTCCTCCCCAGCCCCTCCTCCCCAGCCCCTCCTCCCCAGCCCCTCCTCCTCCCCAGCCCCTCCTCCTCCACCAGCCCCTCCTCCCCCAGCCCCTCCTCCTCCCAGCCCCAGCCCCTCCTCCCCAGCCCCTCCTCCACCAGCCCCTCCTCCACCAGCCCCTCCTCCCCAGCCCCTCCTCCCCAGCCCCAGCCCCTCCTCCCCAGCCCCTCCTCCACCAGCCCCTCCTCCCCCAGCCCCTCCTCCTCCCCAGCCCCTCCTCCCCCAGCCCCTCCTCCCCCAGCCCCTCCTCCCCAGCCCCTCCTCCTCCCCAGCCCCTCCTCCCCAGCCCCTCCTCCCCCAGCCCCTCCTCCCCAGCCCCAGCCCCTCCTCCCCAGCCCCTCCTCCTCCCCAGCCCCTCCTCCCCAGCCCCTCCTCCCCCAGCCCCTCCTCCACCAGCCCCTCCTCCCCCTCACCAGGAGTGAATGATTCTCAGTGTGTGTCTACAATAGTGGACTTTGAATATGTTCAGTCTGTATCTGGGCAGGGGAATTGTAAAGTGTGTTATGAGGTTGGAGGCCAGGCTGTTTGACCCACAGTGATAACAGAGGTCAAAGGTCAACACGGGATGAACTTGTCTGTCAACACCCATCTTAGGTTAACGAGGTAGGAAAGTTGGAGAGAGAAATAAACATTTACAGTATCATGTTGATGTGGAGGAATGGCATACGCCCACTAAAATACACTGAGAACCTCAAGTGGAGTAGCTAATGTTAACCGCGGAAAATGAGTCTTATTGCCGAAAACAGTGGCAGCGATAGCCATGGCGAGGGAGCAACTTCCAATGAAGAAATGATTGATAAAAAGGGTTCGTCTTCAGTTATTTGGAAGTGGTTTGGCTTTTTGAAATACGACAAAGAGCAGAGCAATGTTCGGTGCAAATTGTGTCGTAAACCAAGTCTTGTAACGACAAACCTGTTTTACCACCTTAAGCAAAATCACTCGTTGGAACATGCAGAAAGTGAGTTTGCGCCAAGGTATTGATAAAAAGCAAGGTTTTAAAAAGCTTAAGTTACTTGACCCCAGGTACGTTCTCCCTGGCAGCAAACATTTCTCTCACACCGCACTGCCTAAACTTTATGCCGAGTGTAGGGAAAAGTTGAGGAAGAGACTTATTTTGCTACTTCTACGGATCTGTGGGCTATCGTCTTTATGATCGTTATCGAATGGAAATATAAATATCTATTGTGATAATTTTTTACCCATCTCGCTCAGCCCTAGCCTGGCTCTGCCCTCCTACGTACTTCCGCTCAATTTAGATTTTGCTTCTGTACTAGGTCTGGGCATGAGGTACGTAAGTCAGATGTCTCCGGTTAATGTTCTACCTGTCCAATCAGCGAACAGAGGGAGTGGCTGAGAACGATGACGATGATGTCGTG
Source organism: Osmerus eperlanus (assembly GCF_963692335.1). Taxonomy (NCBI): domain Eukaryota; kingdom Metazoa; phylum Chordata; class Actinopteri; order Osmeriformes; family Osmeridae; genus Osmerus; species Osmerus eperlanus. The sequence goes on from NC_085024.1 coordinate 2,419,873, forward strand.
CGCTAGTTTGTGTTGTAGTTCCGTAATGGCGGCGGAGAAATATGCGAGAGAAGCCATTCAGTCCATTTTGGCAACGCTGTCGAATATCCAGAAGTTAAAGCCGGAGCAAGAACAATCTTTGCTCCCCACGGGGTTCGTTTGATTTTCCAGCTAGCTCTGTTACTCGTGAAGGAGTTGGCTAAGGCGAATGCTAGCGATTGGTTATGGCAGATCCAGAGTGGCTCTGGGCAGATCCAATAGTTTTAAACTTCAACAGAGTACCCGCCTTCAAGGAAGTTAACGCTTGTCAATGGAGCGAGCCCAGACTCTCTGTACAAATGAAATGTACGAGTGTCTGGTTAGGACCAGGCTATCCCAGACCTACACTGATGTCACTTCCTCTCAGACTGCTCCACTGCAGATGAAAGTGTTGCACTGGGCCTTCTTCTATTCCAGACAAACATACCTTTTAAAAGTTGCTTTGGGTAAAAGTCAGTGTTTCCCCTACCATTATATTAGGGGGGTGCCCCGCCTCTAACCCTGTCACCCTGTGCCCCTGTCACCCTGTGCCCTTGTCACCCTGTGCCCCTGTCACCCTGTGTCCCTGTCACCCTGTGCCCCTGTCACCCTGTGTCCCTGTCACCCTGTGCCCCTGTCACCTTGTGCCCCTGTCACCCTGTGCCCCTGTCACCCTGTGCCCCTGTCACCCTGTGCCCCTGTCACCCTGTCACTTTGTGCCCCTGTCACCCTGTGTCCCTGTCACCCTGTGCCCCTGTCACCCTGTGTCCCTGTCACCCTGTGCCCCTGTCACCCTGTGCCCCTGTCACCCTGTGCCCCTGTCACCCTGTCACCCTGTGCCCCTGTCACCCTGTGCCCTTGTCACCCTGTCACCCTGTCACCCTGTGCCCCTGTCACCCTGTGCCCCTGTCACCCTGTGCCCCTGTGACCTGCGTGCTATCTCCTGTCTTCAGAGGCTGGGCGTGCTGTATGGGGGTCAGAGCATCGAGGAGCAGGCGGACTTTGAGAAGATCTACAAGAACGGTGAGCTTCAGTAGAGAGCTGGCTGACCATCGGCTCCATCTTCTCCTGCTCTTCTCACCTCCTCATTTGATACCTCTCCCTCATCCTCTCCCTCATCCTCTCCCTGCCTCTCATCCCCTCCCTCTCATCCCTCTCTCTCCCTTACTCATCGTCCCTCCCTGCCTCTCATCCTCTCCCCCTCTCCCTCCCTCTCCCCCTCTCTCTCTCTCTGCAGCTTGGGCAGATAATGCTAATGCGTGTGCCAAACAGTACGCAGGAACGGGCGCTTTGAAAACAGACTTCACCAGGTGAGCAGGGCACCTGTGTGTGTCTGGAGTCTGAGAGCTTCCGTGTGTGTGTATTAGTTAGAAGTGTGTGTGTGTGTGTGTGTGAGTGAGTGTGTGTGGGTTGACTGCTAGTCCTGTGCTCGTCTCCAGGACAGGGAAGATAACCTGTGTGTGTGTGTGCGCGCTCCAGGACAGGGAAGATAACCTGTGTGTGTGTGTGTGTGTGTGTGCGCACTCCAGGACAGGGAAGATAACCTGTGTGTGTGTGCGCGCGCTCGCTCCAGGACAGGGAAGATAACCTGTGTGTGTGTGTGCTCCAGGACAGGGAAGATAACCTGTGTGTGTGTGTGCGCGCTCGCTCCAGGACAGGGAAGATAACCTGTGTGTGTGTGCTCCAGGACAGGGAAGATAACCTGTGTGTGTGTGTGTGTGTGCTCCAGGACAGGGAAGATAACCTGTGTGTGTGTGTGCTCCAGGACAGGGAAGATAACCTGTGTGCGTGTGTGTGTGTGCTCCAGGACAGGGAAGATAACCTGTGTGTGTGTGTGCTCCAGGACAGGGAAGATAACCTGTGTGTGTGTGTGTGCGCGCGCTCGCTCCAGGACAGGGAAGATAACCTGTGTGTGTGTGCTCCAGGACAGGGAAGATAACCTGTTTGTGTGTGTGCGCGCTCGCTCCAGGACAGGGAAGATAACCTGTGTGTGTGTGTGTGTGCTCCAGGACAGGGAAGATAACCTGTGTGTGTGTGTGTGTGTGCTCCAGGACAGGGAAGATAACCTGTGTGTGTGTGTGTGCTCCAGGACAGGGAAGATAACCTGTGTGTGTGTGTGTGCTCCAGGACAGGGAAGATAACCTGTGTGTGTGTGTGTGCTCCAGGACAGGGAAGATAACCTGTGTGTGTGTGTGTGCTCCAGGACAGGGAAGATAACCTGTGTGTGTGTGTGTGCTCCAGGACAGGGAAGATAACCTGTGTGTGTGTGTGTGTGTGCGCTCCAGGACAGGGAAGATAACCTGTGTGTGTGTGTGTGCTCCAGGACAGGGAAGATAACCTGTGTGTGTGTGTGTGCTCCAGGACAGGGAAGATAACCTGTGTGTGTGTGTGTGTGTGCGCTCCAGGACAGGGAAGATAACCTGTGTGTGTGTGTGTGCTCCAGGACAGGGAAGATAACCTGTGTGTGTGTGTGTGTGTGCGCTCCAGGACAGGGAAGATAACCTGTGTGTGTGTGTGTGCTCCAGGACAGGGAAGATAACCTGTGTGTGTGTGTGTGTGTGCTCCAGGACAGGGAAGATAACCTGTGTGTGTGTGTGTGCTCCAGGACAGGGAAGATAACCTGTGTGTGTGTGTGTGCTCCAGGACAGGGAAGATAACCTGTGTGTGTGTGTGTGTGTGCGCTCCAGGACAGGGAAGATAACCTGTGTGTGTGTGTGTGCTCCAGGACAGGGAAGATAACCTGTGTGTGTGTGTGTGCTCCAGGACAGGGAAGATAACCTGTGTGTGTGTGTGTGTGTGCGCTCCAGGACAGGGAAGATAACCTGTGTGTGTGTGTGTGTGCTCCAGGACAGGGAAGATAACCTGTGTGTGTGTGTGTGTGTGCGCTCCAGGACAGGGAAGATAACCTGTGTGTGTGTGTGTGCTCCAGGACAGGGAAGATAACCTGTGTGTGTGTGTGTGCTCCAGGACAGGGAAGATAACCTGTGTGTGTGTGTGTGCTCCAGGACAGGGAAGAGAACTCAGTGGGGGCTGGTGATGGATGGCTGGAACTCCATGATCAGATACTACAAGAACAACTTCTCAGATGGTTTCAGACAGGTGCGTGTACCTGTGTGTGTGTGTGTGTGTACCTGTGTGTGTACCTGTGTGTGTGTGCGTGTACCTGTGTGTGTGTATATGTGTGTACCTGTGTGTGTGTGTGTGTATGTGTACCTGTGTGTGTGTGCGTGTACCTGTGTGTGTGTACGTGTGTGTACCTGTGTGTGTGCGTGTACCTGTGTGTGTGTGTGTACCTGTGTGTGCGTGTACCTGTGTGTGTGCGTGTTTTTGTTCAAAGGACTTGTTTCGTATCTTAAGTTTGGATTTGTATACATTTTATTTATCAGAAACTGCATTGACATATTATTTTAGTGAGGAAATAATAACAGGAGTCAGATGGCTGAGCAGTTAGGGAATCGGGATATTAATCAGAAGGTTGCTGGATTGATTCCTGGCCATGTCAAATGATGTTGTGTCCTTGGGAAGGCACTTAACCCTACTTGCCTCGGGGAATGTCCCTGTACTTAGTCGCTCTGGATAAGAACTTCTGCTAAAAGTGACTAAATGTAAACTACAAATAACTACTGTTAGGGAAATCAGTTTGTTTTGTTACGCGTTTCTGAATTTTTTAAATATGTTTTTATATTTGCTGATATCGGAAAATTTGATTTTTAAATCACCAAATATTTGTATCGGTATCGGCCTTAAAAATTCTTTATCGGTCGGGCTCTAGCGTGTACCTGTGTGTGTGCGTGTACCTGTGTGTGTGCGTGTACCTGTGTGTGTGCGTGTACCTGTGTGTGTGTGTGTGTGTGTGTGTGTGTACCTGTGTGCGTGAACTTGTGTGTCTTTGTGTGTGTGTGTTGTCAGTGTGTCCTATGAGCGTCATCAAGCCCCTCCTCTCCCTGGCAGGACTCTATCGACCTGTTCCTAGGCAACTACGCAGTAGACGAGGCAGACATGACCACGCCCCTCCACGAACCCAAAGACTGGAAGTTCCTGACGGTGAGATCTGATTGGTTGTCGTGTTGCTTATGGAGTGTGGTGTTGATCTGAAGCAGTGTCAGGTTAACAACTGGCTAACCTCTCTCTTCTCTTCCTCCCTTCCTCCTCTCCTCCTCCATGATCCTCCTCCCTTCCTCTCCTCCTCCCTTCCTCCTCCTCTCCTCCTCCCTTCCTCCTCTCCTCCATGATCCTCCTCCCTTCCTCCCTTCCTCCTCCATGATCCTCCCTTCCTCCCTTCCTCCTCCATGATCCTCCTCCTCTCCTCCTCCATTATCCTCCTCCTCTCCTCCATTATCCTCCTCCTCTCCTCCTCCATGATCCTCCTCCTCTCCTCCTCCATGATCCTCCTCCCTTCCTCCTCCTCTCCTCCTCCCTTCCTCTCCTCCTCCTCCATGATCCTCCTCCCTTCCTCCCTTCCTCCTCCATGATCCTCCCTTCCTCCCTCCTCCTCCATTATCCTCCTCCTCTCCTCCTCCATGATCCTCCCTTCCTCCTCTCCTCCTCCATGATCCTCCTCCCTTCCTCCTCCTCCTCCTCCATGATCCTCCTCTCCTCCAGTTGCCCATCATCATGGTGGTAGCGTTCTCAATGTGTATCATCTGCCTGCTGATGGCTGGTAAGATGACCTGACTTCATACACATGCAGAGCCACACTGTCACCCCAAAACACACACACATGCACACACACTGTCACCTCCGAACACACACACACAGTCACCTCTACACACACACACAGTCACCTCTACACACACACACACAGTCACCTCCACACACACACACAGTCACCTCCACACACACACACACACTGTCACCTCCGAACACACACACACAGTCACCTCCACACACACACAGTCACCTCCACACACACACACTGTCACCTCCGAACACACACACACAGTCACCTCCACACACACACAGTCACCTCCACACACACACACTGTCACCTCCGAACACACACACTGTCACCTCCGAACACACACACACAGTCACCTCCACACACACACAATGTCACCTCCAGAACACACACACAGTCACCTCCACACACACACACAGTCACCTCTGAACACGCATATGAAGACAATATTGAACTATAATCGTAAAATATAAGTGTTTCAGACCCCGTGGCCTGACGGTGCCCCCCCCCCCTCCCCCAGGTGACACGTGGACTGAGACGCTGGCCTACGTGCTGTTCTGGGGCTCGGCCAGCGTGGTGACCGGGGGGGTCATCCTCTTCAACGGCCGGGACTTTGTGGACGCGCCCAAGCTGGTGCAGAAGGAGAAGATGGACTGAATGTGTGTGTGTGGAGAGCAGCTGGGCCCCGCCCACATATCATCATCCTCCTCATCGCTCTACCCCCATCATCAGCGGGCCTGGAGCCTGTACTGACCCCGCAGGAGGAAGGGGAGGAGGAGGAGGAGGAGGGAGGAGGAGAGGGCGGGGCCAGATCAAGGTCACGTGTTGAACGATGCTGGGCGACCCAGAGACGCTGGCCTGCTGCTCCCCACACAGACGCTGCGCTGGCAGGACGGGCTCCACCCTGTCCAGAGAAGCCACCGGAACACCCAGTTCCTCATTGAACCGTGGAACCCATAGCTACAGACATGGGAACAAGTGTTCCTGCTGCTGCGTGCACACAGCAGGGCACCAAGGAAACTGTGTTCTGTGTTTTTCCATTTTTATCATTTTTGCCTTTTCTTTTGGTTGTTTGTTAAATGTTGCCAACATCATGTCACCTCCCTGTACTGTTGCCATGCTAGGTATTTGTGCCCTTGCACCTGATTGGTCCGTATTGACCGATCTGCAGTGTCTTAGGTTAAAGGTAGCCCTGTGATTGGCCAAGGCTTTGGCCTCCCTCAATTAACTGTCCATTGAGAGAGAAGGGTTAGGTTTTCACACAGTTATGGTTACCGGCAGTCACTGCGGCTGATTTCTGTTGAGTAGCTAGCGCAGCAGCCTGCGTCTGGACTGGAGAACGGCAGCCAATCTGATCCTCGTCTCCATGTAAATAACAACTCAAACCAGAGGGTGGGGATGATCCATCTCTGGCACGTACCACCTGCCTGGGTCACACCCGCTGATCTGACAATGTAATTTAAAGAAACTACAAAGAATATGTAATATTGTTATAATCAAATGGATGATCTCTGCCACACGTGTCTTGGCTCTTCAGCTGTGATGGTCCAGACTTACAGTTCGATGGTCCAACATTAAACTGGCATATGATGACCGATGATCATGAATGACTGCTGGTTCTGTTTTGCTTATATACTGAAACCGCTCCTGTGCTTTTATCAGACATGAATCTCACGTGCTTTTATCAGAGATGAATCAGAGATCCTGGTTGCAGGACTCCTTGATGAAGATAGACCTGCCGCATTCAAATCACTTGGAGTTTGACCCGGTCTTGAAGGCTTGTCCTCAGACAGACTGCCCTGGAGAACCACGAGTTCACAGTCTAATCATGTTTAATAGTGAAGCGTTTGAAGCATTCAGAACATGAATGGAGCACTTAAGGAAGCGTGTTATCTTTATGGACACATGCGGTCATTAATAAGATTCTGATAACAGGTATTCTTATAAACTGATATATATTTGACTGTAGTCTTATCAATGTGTTAAGTAAAGGGCCCTCATTCAGATATTTTCCATAGTGGTATCAGAATGGTTATCATTCTGTCCTCTGAGATAAGGGATGCTGGGTTTATGATCATGTGTACCCATCTAATTATAGAGGCCATATCATTTATTAGAACAATAAGAGTTGAAAACTGGTCAGAGTTGGCACGTGGGGGCAATAAACAACATTCAGGTGCCGACCAGGGTGCGTGCTGAGCAGGTCGGATCTGGGAAACAGGGTAATGAGGAACCAGCTGACTGCCGATCATTGCTGTTGAAGAGTTACATTAGCCACCTTCATTTGTGAAACTTGCGTCTGTTTAGTATCTCATTTGCAGTTCCTGACACGGATTTGACATAACTGAGCTGGCTTTGGCTGTAACCTGGAGGGTCAAGCCAGGGGAGAAAGCAGGCTTAACATGCCACCTCCGATTAGACTCGGGTGGGAGTAGAGTGGATATGGAGGGGTGGAGATGGAGGGGGAGAGGGAGAGATGGAGGGGGAGAGGGAGAGATGGAGGGGGAGAGGGAGAGATGGAGGGGGAGAGATGGAGGGAGAAAAGTGGAGGGAGCGATGGAGAGAGATGAAGAGATGGAGGGAGGGAGACAGAAGGGGAGAGAGAGTGGGTAGATATGGAGGGGGAACCGAGAGAGACAAAAGGGGAGAGAGAGACTTAAGCCAATTAGTAAAACGTTGCGTTCTGTGTAAATACTGTGAGGATTAACAGAAACGGAATGTGGGCCGATTAGGAACTGTACTCTGCCAGGGTTTAACAAAGGGCATTGTTGGGGTTAAATGCTATATTGTTCTGAAATAAAGACATCATGTTTCTAATCACTCATGTTGCTCTCTAGTTTCACGATCATCCCCATGCACCGGGTATTCCTCCGGTTCGAGATTGGAAAGTGTAAAGAAAGAGATAGTAGAGGACAGACAGACAAAGTACAGTGTTTACTGCTTAGATACAACATACCCTGCATACATACAGTGTACTGAATGAGGTCAACATACTATAAATAAGAACAGAGAATACTATAGTACCACTGGCATAGTCGATGCAGGAATCCAAGATGCTATTACTGTAAGAGGTACAGTTTACTGCATGTACTGAAGATGCTATGAGTACTGCCGGTCTGCTGCATGGGACCACAGGAGACAGAAGTATGTTCTGTCCTGACTGGAGATCTCCCAGAGGAATGTGCCGTCAGCAGTGGCTGAAGAATGTCCCGTCTTGGTTTGTTCGCTACAACGGTGTAAAGAATCAATATTTAACTTGGCCCTGGCGAGACGTCCAGACAGAACGGACCACCTCACGTCATCGTCCACTGCCCTCGGGGAGGTTTTCCTTACACAGTGAGTCTGGGGTAACTAACTTCAGCCCTCAGGGTGGGGTAACAGTCTGGGGTAACTAACTTCAGCCCTCTGGGTGGGGTAACAGTGAGGTGACAGTCTGGGGTAACTAACTTCAGCCCTCAGGGTGGGGTAACTAACTTCAGCCCTCAGGGTGGGGTAACAGTGAGGTGACAGTCTGGGGTAACTAACTTCAGCCCTCAGGGTGGGGTAACAGTGAGGTGACAGTCTGGGGTAACTAACTTCAGCCCTCTGGGTGGGGTAACAGTGAGGTGACAGTCTGGGGTAACTAACTTCAGCCCTCTGGGTGGGGTAACAGTGAGGTGACAGTCTGGGGTAACTAACTTCAGCCCTCTGGGTGGGGTAACAGTGAGGTGACAGTCTGGGGTAACTAACTTCAGCCCTCTGGGTGGGGTAACAGCAGAATAAGCTGATCTTCCCCTAACATGCACGGAGACATGTTGGCTGGGCAGGATTGTTTTTCACACTGATACAATTTGGTGTTGTGTAGGTGTCTAGTAAATCTATACTGTGTAGACTATAATAAATACATTCTTTTAAGTTGTTGTCAATGTCCGTAAGAAGGGCAATTCATTCAGCTCAATGTCACACTACAATCTAAGCCAGTGGTCTTCAACCCAGTCTCCCTGCCCTGCATGTTCTACATGTTTCCCTGCTCCAACACACCTGATTCAGATGAACGGGGCACTGCCAGCCTTCTGCTGGGCTTGATCATTAACACTTTTGAAAATGGGCTTATATGATTGGCCGGCAAGTGCAAAAAGAGCTTTTCTGGTTTGTTCTGGGGGGTCTGTACAGTGAGGCTGAGGTGGGAGAGAGAAGGGATCCGTACACATAATACTAAACCGTTTTATTTCTTTACAGATCAGAAAACAAGACATATCAAAAATATACATGGCTACTTCCTCTAATCTCGACATGATTAATCACACATCTGCATAGAGAAAGAGAACTGAAGATCCAACTAAAGTAAGAATATTATTTATGTTTGTTTATTCTATTGGAAACTCAACACCATATTATTTTCTTGTTCCAAGAAACAGTTTGGATCCCTTCCTACTCTCTCTGGTCCAGGGGGACTGGACGGAGAAACAAAGACTACATTCTGATGTCGCTGACAAAGCAATTATAAAACAACACTAAGTGCTCACAGCTTCACAGACCCTGCAGTATTAAACACAGTGTGTCATCTGACAGCCCTCGCAAAGTCAGTTATGTGGTTTAAATGTGACTGTATGAAGCTGGTCCAGCAACCGCTCACACTGAGATGTCACCTGGCTGGTTCCTGCCGGGAATACAGGCCCGCCGGGTCAAACAGAGGTACGTGGGACTCAAACAACTTCAAAATAGCTCAAGAAGTCTCACTGTCTGAAAATAGAAATATTTGTTTCGCAAATGCGGAGATGGGAAACCTGGAGCTGGGTTTCTGAAGAAGTCTCACTGTCTGAAAATATAAATATTTGTTTCGCAAATGCGGAGATGGGAAACCTGGAGCTGGGTTTCTGTGTCACAGTGTCCAGTGAAGATACATCCTTCTGTTTGTTCAATGCACCAGAGAACAGACAAGATACAAAAGACATTGGCGCTCTTAAAAATACTTCAAATACATGATTTGGTGATTTCACTTTACAGTCCACTATGTACCAGGTATTAACCTCAGAGATTTCCTGTGGAATGGCAGAAGAATTATTTCCTTTATAAAGGATTATTAATGTACAATCTCAAAGCAATCCTTTGGCTTGCTCTGGAGTTCATTGGCACGAGCATGAGGAGGTTTTTACATGCTTTTGTTTGTATTCCTTCTGTTGTGATAATATACTAAACTAAGCATGTCTACGTATCATTTGGCACCAGGTGATTTTAGATGTTATAAACTCTTTCTAAATTACTTCTTTCCAATAAATCCCAGCGTGAATCGAAACCAGCGTTATCACCATAAAGCGCCTTGTAACTCCTGGACTGTAAAATAGGATATTTCACAGGATCCTGTTCAGAGTACAAACCAACATAAAACATATTTACAGATTTACAGAATTATTGTTAATTGTTAATTAATGGTTAAGATAGCCACAATGTTCACATTACTGAAATAAAAGTATGGAAACAAGTTTGTCACTATAGCTGTCCAGGTGTGAATCCTTTTAAAAGGAGTGGCCATACACAAGCAACACTGGTGACAGATATGTACAGAACCTTGATTCAGGGTACGTAGCGTCACATGGGGGGGGGGGGGGGGGGGAGTTACTGGAAACCGCTGAGAGGAAGTGTAAGACGCTTTACAAGGATTTTTAAAAAGTCCTTTGGGACTAAAGTGTCCCTTCTTCCACACAGAATAGCAACGCATCAAAAGCTCGATGGTGACAAAGACATGTCACTTTACACACAAGCAGAAAGTTCACAAACCTCCAAATGCAAACATTATTGTGCTTCTGTGGATACAATTAGAGACAATACCAACAAAACAAAGCAAAAAAATCACTAAATCGCTTGGTCAGAAAGACGTCAGATATGAAGGTGTTTTACAACTGTGATCCTTAGTCTACTGTCTTAGTAAACAATAGTAGTAAAATATACCACTCAGGGGATTGTGGGGAGAGGCCCACCATGCAGACCAGGCACAGTGCTCAGGAACAACCTTCTGGAGACAGCCGGGGTGGGGGGGGGGTACACTGCTGCACCTCCCCCCTCACAAACCTCCCCCTGCACCTCCTCCTCTACTCCTCCCCCCTCTTCCCCTTCCCCCCCTGCACCTCCTCCTTCACCCCATCCTAATCTCCCCCTTCTTCCCCCCTGTGCACCTCCTCCTCTACTCCTCCCCCCTCTTTTCCCCCCTCCTCCCCTCTGCCGGCCCTCGCCCTCCTAAGCGGTCGGGGAGGCCCCCAGGCTGATGGGGTGCTCCGGGGCCCCCGGCCCCCCCTGCCTCCTCCGGCAGTAGGTGTAGAGGGCGAAGAGGGGGATGCAGCTGACAGAGGACACCAGCAGCAGGCCGATGAAGGCCTGGGCGTAGGGGGGGTACTCCAGCACCACCGACTTTCCCTGGAGGAGAGGGGACAGAGAGGAGAGGTGAGGAGAGGGGGGAGAGGGGAGGAGAGGAGAGGGGAGAGAGGAGAGGAGAGAGAGGAGAGGAGAGGTGAGGAGAGGGGAGGTGAGGAGAGGGGAGGTGAGGAGAGGGGAGAGAGGAGAGGTGAGGAGAGGGGAGGAGAGTGGAGAGGTGAGGAGAGGTGAGGCGAGTGGAGAGAGAGGAGATGTGAGAGGGGGGAGGGGAGAGAGAGGGGAGAGGTGAGGTGAGGCGAGGGGAGAGAGGGGAGAGAGGAGAGGTGAGGTGAGAAGAGGGGGGAGGTGAAGAGAGGAGAGGGAGGTGAGGAGAGAGGAGAGGGAGGTGAGGAGAAGAGGAGAGGGAAGTGAGGAGAGGTGAGGAGAGAGGGGAGGTAAGGTGAAGAGAGGTGAGGAGAGAGGAAAGAGAGGGGAGGTGAGGAGTGGTGAGGTGAGGGGGAGAGAGGGGAGGTGAGGGGGAGAGAGGAGAGGGGAGAGAGAGGAGAGGGGAGGAGATGGGAGAGAGAGGGGAAGTGAGGAGAGGAGAGGGGAGAGAGAGGAGAGGCGAGAAGGGGGGAGAGGTGAGGAGAGGTTAGGTGAGGAGAGGGGAGGGGAGAAGGGGGAGGAGGTACCAGGTCTTTGTTCCAGGCCTGGTAGGTGGGGGTGCCTCCCTGGATGTAGTTGATGATGTAGAAGATGAAGAGAGCCACGAGGAGCAGGGGGCTCACCACCGCCCACATGATCTTCCAGTACCAGTTAGGACGGTGGCCCAGCATGTCCTCGATGTCCTTCTCAAACCTGACGAGGACAAGAGAGGAAGAGGGGTCTGGTGTTATACAGCTCACCAGATTACAGTACCATGTAGTCTGAGGTCGTACTGCAGAGGCCAGGGTTTGAATCCGGCCTGGGCCCTTTGCTGCATGTTATGAGAGGCCGTCTAGGGCGAAATTCCTGAAAAACTTGCTCCTCCACATGCACTCATCACTTGTGCTACCCCATGAAACACTCCTCCACATGCACTCATCACTTGTGCTACCCCATGAAACACTCATACACATGCAGTCATCACTTGTGCTACCCCATGAAACACTCATACACATGCAGTCATCACTTGTGCTACCCCATGAAACACTCATACACATGCACTCATCACTTGTGCTACCCCATGAAACACTCATACACATGCACTCATCACTTGTGCTACCCCATGAAACACTCATACACATGCACTCATCACTTGTGCTACCCCATGAAACACTCCTCCACATGCACTCATCACTTGTGCTACCCCATGAAACACTCCTCCACATGCACTCATCACTTGTGCTACCCCATGAAACACTCATACACATGCAGTCATCACTTGTGCTACCCCATGAAACACTCATACACATGCACTCATCACTTGTGCTACCCCATGAAACACTCATACACATGCAGTCATCACTTGTGCTACCCCATGAAACACTCATACACATGCACTCATCAGTTATTCTTAAGTATTGTTATACTGATCACGCCAATACATCTAGAATTAACACATTAAAATTAGTCATTTTCATTAGTAATTTATTAATTTAGAAGAGAGTGAGGTGGGGGAGAGAGAGAGAGAGAAGGGAGGGGAGAGAGAGAGAAGAGGGGAGAGAGAGAGAAGAAGGGAGGGGAGAGAGCGAGAAAGGAGGGGAGAGAGCGAGAGAGGTGGGGGGAGAGAAAGAGAGAGACGGTGGGAGAGAGAAAAAGACAAGGGGGGAGAGAAGACAACCTTCCGGTTTTTCCGGAAGTCGCTGTAAAAGGAAGGCAGAGCATACTTTTAACCGAGGCGAATACCTCATCACGTTTGCTGCTTTAGATTTGAAAATAAAAATAAGAAGGGCAACTTTGCTTCTGTAACGATATAGGGAGGAAATATTGGCTAGGTAAAGTTGGAAAGATATTCACAGATTCAAACTCGATCAATAATTAATTACAAGAACGTTGCTAAAACACAAACGCCACCTCTTTCCAACCGTAGTGATATAGACAACGAGCTACAACCTCGTTTTCATGAAAACGAGCCGTCCTCCGATCTTAACAAATTACAATGCTTTCTACGCGCAGCCGGTAAAGTCTGCGAAGTGCAAAGCCGAACAGCGATACAACAAAAATATTAAATAACGTCACTGTTACACTTGCACAATGTCACCAAATTCACTTGACACATCAATGGCCTACTGCTGATGGCTATACTGAAACCCATAGGGTAGGCCTACATCATAAACCAACGGAGAAATTTGGGAAGATTGACGACACGAAGTTGAGAAGTAGCCTAGGCCTACATGGAGTTGTATGACCCACAGCACGTAGCCTATTGTATAAAGACTACGGCAAAAAAAGACATATGTTGCCAATTTATGTTATGCTGCAACGGCTGTTGGAATTACAAGTTGCCTAAATATAGCCTATGCCATGTTACCATGTCAGCTTTAAATGTGAAAAAGGAAAGCTCAGAGGAGGTGAAAGGCTTGGTGACCGGTGCGCGTCTGGCATCGCAGCAGTGTGTCCCAGGTGTAAATCAGGCATCTACGTACTGTAGCTATACCCATCACAAAATGCAGAAATCTTTAATGTATGTGATTGTTTATTTAGGTATAGGCTAAATAGTTTAATCATGCGTGCTGTGACTTCAAAACATGCACAGTTTCCAAAAAACGCAAGAAAGCCAAGTCAAATAGCCTAATCGAAAGATTGGGCAAAAATCCAGGTGTCTTTATCGGGTTATGAATACGCCGATTAAGACGTTACTCCGACTTTGAAAATCAGATAAAGATGTTTACATGATCAGTTTAATAATGGCATTATTTCCATTATCGCGGGTTATGATCATCGTGTGCATGTAAACGCACTCAATGTTTCTTCAGTGGTTCTCAAAGTGGGGGTCCGCGAAATAATTTGGGTCCTGGAATTTGATCAAGTGCAAAGATGTCTTTATATCTTCACAGCGTTCAAATGAAGGCGCTCTGCGTTTCTAATGTTAAAATAACCTGTCCTATATATATTTTCAAATCTGAAGCAGCAAACGTGTTGTGGTATTTGGCAAAAAGTAGGCTCTATCTCCCTTTTACAATGAACAGACTTTCGGCTGCATTGAAACGGACTCCCGGGTGCACTGAAATAATCGTGGTCGGCTAGGTATTTCTTTCAGTCTTCCAATGATCGCTCCTCTATTAACTCAGCAGATGTCGCTGAGAGTAATTTGATTTATAAAGTCGGGGTAAAATCTTAATCAGCGTATTCAAAACCCTATAAAGACACCTGGATTTTTCGACTAGGGAGGGAGGGAGGGAGGGAGGGAGGGAGGGAGGGAGGGAGGGAGGGAGGGAGGGAGGGAGGGGGAGTGTGAGAGAGAGAGAGACAGGGTAGAAAGGAGGGGCTGGATTGTTATAATCTACATTAATTAGCAAGCCTTTCCAGAAATAACCTGACTGACTCAAAATAGACTGCTGTTCATTCAGGTTTTTTGGACTAATGACAGATAATGACATGGTAACATGGCATAGGCTATATTTAGGCAACTTGTAATTCCAACAGCCGTTGCAGCATAACATAAATTGGCAACATATGTCTTTTTTGCCGTAGTCTTTATACAATAGGCTACGTGCTGTGGGTCATACAACTCCATGTAGGCCTAGGCTACTTCTCAACTTCGATGATTAACTTTGTGTCGTCAATCTTCCCAAATTTCTCAGTTGGTTTATGATGTAGGCCTACCCTATGGGTTTCAGTATAGCCAGCAGGAGGCCATTGATGTGTCAAGTGAATTTGGTGACATTGTGCAAGTGTAACAGTGACGTTATGTAATATTTTTGTTGTATCGCTGTTCGGCTTTGCACTTAGCAGACTTTACCGGTTGCGCGTAGAAAGCATTGTAATTTGTTAAGATCGGAGGATGGCTCGTTTTCATGAAAACGAGGTTGTAGCTCGTTGTCTATATCACTACTCTCTCTCTCTGCCTTTCCAGTTACACTTCACTTTGCCTTAGTTTTTTGGCTTTTGTGCTGTGCAGGTATGCGTGGTAACCTGTTTGGACATACAACCCTACAGGGGACATGCTCTGCTTGAAACTGTAACCCTGCGGCACAATGTACGTGTTTGTTGAACAGAAGTACAGAGTTTATCAATTATTGGAAAGCTGCTTAGTAAAAAATTACAAGAATCTAAACACTGTTACAACGGCAGACAATTTAAAAATCAATTTACTCTATGGTAAATTCTTGTGGTAAAACACACACACACACCTCCTGATGCCAGAGATGTAAAACACACACACACACCTCCTGATGCCAGAGATGTAAAACACACACACACACCTCCTGATGCCAGAGATGTAAAACACACACACACACCTCCTGATGCCAGAGATGTAAAACACACACACACCTCCTGATGCCAGAGATGTAAAACACACACACACCTCCTGATGCCAGAGATGTAAAACACACACACACCTCCTGATGCCAGAGATGTAAAACACACACACACACCTCCTGATGCCAGAGATGTAAAACACACACACACCTCCTGATGCCAGAGATGTAAAACACACACACACACCTCCTGATGCCAGAGATGTAAAACACACACACACCTCCTGATGCCAGAGATGTAAAACACACACACACACCTCCTGATGCCAGAGATGTAAAACACACACACACACCTCCTGATGCCAGAGATGTAAAACACACACACACACCTCCTGATGCCGTAGATGTAGCTGACGGTGATGACCTCCACCAGGACGATGAACAGCAGGGAGAAGGTGGCTCCGTAGTCGTTGAACATGGTGAACCAGTAGTTCCCCGACCGCGTGGTGAACCCCAGACCCAGCAGCAGACACACCACACACACCAAGCCTGCACCACACACACACACACACACAACACAGGGGAAACATCTCTAGACAGGCTAGCACAAGGATAGGGGCTCATTCAAAACTTATTTACTGGCAAGTTGTTTCATAAATGAGACATGGGAACCCCCCTCCCCATCTCCCTACCTCCTTCACTTCCTTCGCTCCCTCCACCCTCCCCCTCCTCCCTCTCCTTCCGTCCCCCTCCTCCATCCCTCCTTCCCACCCTCCCGTTACCTCCACCCTTCCCCTCCCTCCACCCTTCCCCTCCCTCCTCCCCTCCCCCTCCACCCTCCCTCCTCCCTCTCACCATTAAAGGTCTCGTTGCTGATGTTGCGGGAGATCACCTTGAAGTCCCTCAGGGGGGTAATGATGGCCGTCACGTTGCCCAGCATGCTGCCCATTCCCAGCAGCAGCAGCATCAGGAAGTACAGCACCGACCACAGCTGAGGTAACGGCATGTTCTTTATGGCCTCGCTGTACACGATGAAGGCCAGGCCTGTGCCCTCCACTGCCTGGAGGGAGGGAGGGAGGGAGGGGGAGTGAGAGAGAGACAGGGTAGAAAGGAGGGGCTGGATTGTTATAATCTACATTAATTAGCAAGCCTTTCCAGAAATAACCTGACTGACTCAAAATAGACTGCTGTTCATTCAGGTTTTTTGGACTAATGACAGATATTCTTTCGTTTAAAAAGTTCTACTTGAATGCCTTGACAGAGTTGGCTTGTGTGGCTCGTATACAGCAATAGGTTCACTGCTGGGAACCTCTGTACACACCAACAGCTTGGCCCAGTCATTACTGATTACCACAAACACAGCAGCTTGGCCCAGTCATTACTGATTGCCACAAACACAGCAGCTCTGGTCAAGTTCACCTGCCCTCCGTCAGACCTGCAGACGAGCGCTGAATCATCAGAAGATTACCAGGTTGTGTGAGGCTAGCTGTCACAGCTATCATAGCTATCCTATCGAGCTATCATAGCTATCCTATCAAGCTATCATAGCTATCCTAGCTAGCTCTCGTAATGTCCTCATTTTATCCGCAATCTACCACCCTCGCCCAGACTATCACCCCCTCTACCACCCCCACCCAGACTATCACCTCCTCTACCACCCCATCACCCCCTCTACCACCCCCACCAAGACTATCACCCCCTCTACCACCTCCACCCAGACTATCACCCCCTCTACCACCCCCACCCAGACTATCACCCCCTCTACCACCCCATCACCCCCTCTACCACCCCCACCAAGACAATCACCCCCTCTACCACCCCCACCCAGACTATCACCCCCTCTACCACCCCCACCCAGACTATCACCCCCTCTACCCAGACTATCACCCCCTCTACCACCTCCACCCAGACTATCACCCCCTCTACCCAGACTTTCACTCCCTCTACCACCCCCACCCAGACTATCACCCCCTCTACCACCTCCACCCAGACTATCACCCCCTCTACCCAGACTTTCACTCCCTCTACCACCTCCACCCAGACCATCAGGCGTGGGGGAGGCGTGGGGGGGAGCTCAGATTACCGTGTCTAGTTCAGCCTCCAAGCTGCAGCTCTCCAGCTTGCTTGCGATGCTAGCAAACAGGTCTGGCTGGGTCCGGTTCAGCTCCAAGGCCCAGTGGTCGACGGTCTCCATGGTGATGGAGTCCTCTGCCAGATCAAAGGTGTTCAGAAACAGCACACGCATCCTGGAGAGAGGGAGGCACGAGTCACGTGACCACCAAGCTGACCTCTGACCTATGGCTCTCTGCCAGCCTGCTACAGCTAAACCAGAGTGTGTGTGTGTGTCTACGGTGTTAACTAACTTTGTGGAGACATTTTCTAGTAGGGTTTAGGGGATAGGGGTAAAACAGGATTCTGAATGGGACACAACTCCGAGTCCCCACAATGACAGCCGTACACAACATGTGTGTTTGTGTGTTTAGACGTGGCGGCAATCACTGACGATACAGAAGATTACAGACTGGTCTGTCATCTCTGTTTAAAGATCAGAGACTGGTCTGTGATCTTTTTTTAAAGATTGCTCAGCTATCTTGCATGACCTGAGTCTGGGGGGGAGTCAGGAGTCAGGTGGCTGAGCGGTTAGGGAATCGGGCTAGTAATCAGAAGGTTGCTGGTTCGATACCCCGGCAGTGCCAAATTACGTTGTGTCCTTGGGCAAGGCACTTCACCCTACTTGCCTCGGGGGAATGTCCCTGTACTTACTGTAAGTCGCTCTGGATAAGAGCGTCTGCTAAATGATTAAATGTAAATGTAATGTAAATGTTATCAGGGCTTGTCACATTCTAATTCTCTGGGTTTGTCTTATTTTAAGACTATTATTAGATCCATTTATGATTACGACCAGGAAGAACAACCTTGGAACACCAACACTAAACTCATGAGACGTGTTAGATACGTGGACTCTGATCTAGGAAACTGATTACAACATCCCTATCAGCTTAGTTATGAAGTAGCTGTTTTATGAAGTAGCTGTGTCATGAAGTAGCTGTGTCTAAATAAACAACATGACTAAGCACCTGGTATAACCCACACACAAACACACACAAACACACATACATACACACACCACACACACGCACACACATACAGTCACACACTCACACGCACGCACACACACACAAACACACACACACATACACACACACGTACACACAGGTGCACACACACATACACACACATGCAGAAACACACAGACCCACAAACACACACACCCTGCGGCCCTCTGTCTACCTCTCCAGGCAGGTCTCATAGTTGAAAGTAGCCTTGAAGCCGTAGATGGAGAAGGTGACGATGCTGGCGAACACGGACGTGCCGCTGTTGATCATGGACACCACGATGGCCTGCTGCTGGAAGTTGTTGTTGTACTGGTTGTAGCTGGCGAAGGCGATGAGCGAGCCGAAGCCCAGACCCAGAGAGAAGAAGATCTGAGTGGCGGCGTTGATCCAGGTGGTGGGGTTAGCCAGCTGCTCCAGCTGTTAGCCAGGACACACACACACACACGTACACACACACGTACACACACAGGTGCACACACACATACACACACACACACATGCAGAAACACACAGACCCACAAACACACACACACGTGCACAAACACAAAGAAGGACTTTCAGTAAGCCACACTGAACTAACCCGATCCCAGATACAAATGTGCTGTACTCAACAACAATGCTGAATGCAGTTGCATAGCTGTGGCTGACATCTGCAGCTTGGTTCACACACGTCTGTATGTACATGACACAATAGTGCAGTCCATTAACATCACCAGGCACCAGGGAGACACAGAGACAGCTAGCTGCTAGCGATGGTTTGCATGACAACAGTGTTGGCATCAATGCCTACAGAGTAGGAGCCAGGTTCAGTTCTGACACAGTGTTCCTCAAAGTACCCTGTAGACAGCACACAGCAGAACAACAACATCTCTTATTGTTTATCTCTCAAATCACATTTTTACGTGTACATACGGCTTCACATACACCCCTGGAACTGCACCTAAACCGACCAAAACCCTTGTGTTCTCTGCAGTAGCCTGAAGACAAGATACAACAGGATCAACTACAACAAGAACATGTCTGTTCCTGTTAACCTCCCCCATCCCAGCGTACCTTGGGGGTGAACATGTACTTGATCCCGTTCACGGCTCCGTGCAGTGTGACTCCCCGCACCAGGTAGATGAACAGGACCAGGTAGGGGAAGGTAGCTGTGAAATACACCACCTCCAGACCGCAGGGGGTCAAAGGACAAGTTCATGTTAGGATCCTTTATCGCTGACACAGTCAGTGCTGCCTGACACACTGTGCAGGGCAGTGCGTACGAGTGGAGGGGCCTGTTAGTAAACACAGCACTGCATGGGTCTGCACTCCCGTTAGGCACTGCTGTGTTTACAAACAGGTGAAGCAGAATTTCTACTGCTGTTTCTACTGCTGCTGAAACTCCCTCCCTCTCTCCAACACACACACACATTTTACAGTTTGTTTATTTAGCTCAGTGGTTCTCAACCCTGGTCCTCGTGCCCCCCTGTCCTGCATGTTCTAGATGTTTCCCTGCTCCAACACACCTGATTCAAATGAATGGGTCATTATCAAGCTCAGCAGAAGCCTGATAATGACCCGATCAATGATTTGAATCAGGTGTGTTGGAGCAGGGAAACATCTAGAACATGCCGGGCAGGGGGTCCCTGAGGACCAGGGTTGACAACCTTTGACTTGAGCGAATGTGTTTATACAGGAAGTGCAGCGGGAGATTCAGGATCAGAGGAGCGTAGCCCGCGACGGCGTAGCCCGCGACGGCGTGTCTCCGATCGGAGGCTCTCACCTTGCCGGTGGACTTGACGCCCCTGACAATGAACAGGTAGACAATCATCCAGGCCAGAACAAGGCAGAGCGCCTGGCCCGTGTGCACGCCCCCGTTCTCCTCGATGGAAGACGAGATGTCCAGCGTCTCCCTGAAGAAGAAGTACTCGGTGGGCGTGCCTCGCTCACACTCCTCCAACGGGCCGGTCAGGTTGCTGTTCAGGGGGCACTCAGCCCAGGGGAGCGTGGACTGAGGGGGGCAGGGGGGTGGGGGGGCATGGGGGTGGGGGGGGAGAGGGAGTGGGGGGGTCAGAAGGGGGAGAGGGTATAGGGTGGGGCAGGGGGGTAGGGGGGGAGAGGGAGTGGGGGGGTCAGAAGGGGGAGAGGGTATAGGGTGGGGCAGGGGGGTAGGGGGCCAGGGAGGGGGTGAGATGGTGGGGCAGGGTAGTGGGAGGGCGGTGGGGGATGGGAGGGGGGCATGGAGGATGGGGAAAGGGTGGTGGGCAGTGGGATGGTCGGGGGGCCACCGAAAGGGATGGGGAGCCGGGGGGCAGAACAGGAATGTATGGGAGGCCAGGGAGAGGGGAGGGAGGGAGGGAGGGAAAGAATTAGAGAACATTCCAGTTATTGTGATTTTGATGATGACTGCCTGACAATGTTCAAATGTAGCCCCAGTACTTGTCATTGTTTATCACAAGAATGGGCTTGTGACACACGCTGATGTCACCCACCTGGAATGAATGGAAGAGGTACCAGAAGCTCCAGGCGTTGATGACGTTGTAGTACAGGCAGAGGTACAGAGACGTCATGACACTGGCAAGACCTGCAGAAACAAGTTTACTGTCAGCTGAATATCATATATACTTTTTTTCTTTTTTAACCGATTTAAAGGAAGGGGATTTGCAGCCTGCACCCAAAGACACTCACTGACACGATGACTGTGTGTTCATGAGCACCATGTGTGTGTGTTCATGAGCACCATGTGTGTGTGTTCATGAGCACCATGTGTGTGTGTTCATGAGCACCATGTGTGTGTGTTCATGAGCACCATGTGTGTGTGTTCATGAGCACCGTGTGTGTGTTCATGAGCACCATGTGTGTGTTCATGAGCACCATGTGTGTGTGTGTGTGTTCATGAGCACCATGTGTGTGTGTTCATGAGCACCATGTGTGTGTGTTCATGAGCACCATGTGCGTGTTCATGAGCACCATGTGTGTGTGTGTGTTCATGAACACCATGTGTGTGTGTGTTCATGAGCACCATGTGTGTGTGTGTTCATGAGCACCATGTGTGTGTGTGTGTGTGTGTGTGTGTTCATGAGCACCATGTGTGTGTGTGTTCATGAGCACCATGTGTGTGTGTGTGTGTGTGTTCATGAGCACCATGTGTGTGTGTGTGTTCATGAACACCATGTGTGTGTGTGTTCATGAGCACCATGTGTGTGTGTGTGTGTGTGTTCATGAGCACCATGTGTGTGTGTGTGTGTTCATGAACACCATGTGTGTGTGTGTTCATGAGCACCATGTGTGTGTGTGTGTTCATTAACACCATGTGTGTGTGTGTGTGTGTGTTCATGAGCACCATGTGTGTGTGTGTTCATGAACACCATGTGTGTGTGTGTGTGTGTGTGTTCATGAGCACCATGTGTGTGTGTGTGTGTGTTCATGAGCACCATGTGTGTGTGTGTGTGTGTGTGTTCATGAGCACCATGTGTGTGTATGTGTGTGTGTGTTCATGAACACCATATGTGTGTGTGTGTTCATGAGCACCATGTGTGTGTGTGTGTGTGTGTGTGTGTGTGTGTGTGTTCATGAGCACCATGTGTGTGTGTGTGTTCATGAACACCATGTGTGTGTGTGTGTGTGTGTGTGTGTGTGTGTGTGTGCTCATGAGCACCATGTGTGTGTGTGTGTTCATGAGCACCATGTGTGTGTGTGTGTGTGTTCATGAACACCATGTGTGTGTGTGTGCTCATGAACACCATGTGTGTGTGTGTGTGCTCATGAGCACCATGTGTGTGTGTGTGTGTGTGTTCATGAACACCATGTGTGTGTGTGTGTGTGTGCTCATGAACACCATGTGTGTGTGTGTGTGTGTGTGTGTTCATGAACACCATGTGTGTGTGTGTGTGTGCTCATGAACACCATGTGTGTGTGTGTGTGTGTGTTCATGAACACCGTGTGTGTGTGTGTGTGTGTGTGTTCATGCTCGTCTCCAGTGTTGTCTTGTTTCTATTGTAACACTTTTATATATAATGTCTGCTTTCAACTGTATAACTGTCTGTTTGTTTATGCTCAGGTCATTAACCAAAAAAGTTGATGTTCACAGAATGATTATTTGTATATTAGGAGGTTTATTATATTTGTGCTTATCATAGATGTAATCTATGTTCTGTGTACTTATATGTTATGTTATGCCAGGTTGCTTTGCGTTGTCTTGTCCTAAGAATTTCAGTGCCCAGTCTGACCTTGTGTTGTTCTGTGTATCTGACAATAAAAGACTTGAACTTGAACTGATAGCAAGAAATCAATCAAATGACAGAATACTACGTTGTGTCAGCAACTTTCACCCACTCCCCCCAGGTAGGGGCTAATGGACTCACCCACTCCCCCCAGGTAGGGGCTAATGGACTCACCCACTCCCCCCAGGTAGGGGCTAATGGACTCACCCACTCCCCCCAGGTAGGGGCTAATGGACTCACCCACTCCCCCCAGGTAGGGGCTAATGGACTCACCCACTCCCCCCAGGTAGGGGTTGATTGCGCTCCATGCTCCGATGCTCCCCAACCGCATCTTCTGGCCGATGGCCAGCTCCATGTAGAACAGGGGAACCCCCTCCAGGACCAGCATGATCAGGTACGGGATGAGGAACCCACCTGAGAGACAGGAAGTCATAATCACACATTTACATTTAGTCATTTAGCAGACCCTCTTATCCAGAGCGACTTACAGTAAGTACAAGGACATTCTCCCCGAGGCAAGTAGGGTGAAGTGCCTTGAACGTCATTTTGCACGGCCAGGAATCGAACTGGCAACCTTCAGATTACTAGCCAGATTCCCTAACCGCTCAGCCACCTGACTCCACACACACAGGAAGTCATCATCACACCCACACACAGGAAGTCCGTAATCACACACAGGAAGTCATCATCACACACACACACAGGAAGTCATAATTACGCACAGGAAGTCATCATCAGACACAAAAATGTAAACACCAGAGGTTGTGGGACCTGGTGGGTCAGTGCAGGCTTTGTCTCATTGGCTGGTTCCTGTCGTGGACTTGGCCAACCATAAGCTCAGTGGAGAGGGGAATGTCCACCCCACAGTTATTCTAAATACACCCGTTCAGCAGTTCAACAGTGTGTCTGTCTCTGTGTCTGCCTCTGTTTCTCTCTACCTGCATCTCTCCTAGCTTGCTCTGAAACTTTCTCTTACTACTTTTCTCTCTACCTGCATCGCTCCCTCTCTCTCTCTCTCTCTCTCTCTCTCTCTCTCTCTCTCTCTCTCTCTCTCTCTCTCTCTCCATCTCTCTCTCTTTCTCTGTCTCTCTCTCTGTCTGTTTCTCTCTCTCTCAATTCAATTCAATAATGCTTTATTGGCATACATGAGTGAGCATTGTTGCCAAAGCCATATAAGATTGAACCTATCACAATGATGATACATTTGTTACAACAATATCTCTCTCTCTCTCTCCATCTCTCTCTCTCTCCCTCTCTCTCTCTCTCTCTCTCTCTCTCTCTCTCCTCCTTCAGCACGACACGAGGGAGGAAGTTGGGACAGAGGTTGTCATGATGTCAGAAGATGTGGTTGTCCTGTACGTCCTGTACATTCTTGCACCATCAAATAAAGATACTGTTAAAGGGAGTTACTGTAGCGAAAATGATTCATAGTGATGTCATGTTTCGTCAGAAACAACATTGTTGACTTCTCATCTTTTATCTGGTTTCAGTCTCATACTGTTTTTTAACATCTGTGCTCATCCAGAACAGGACGACTCCCCAAACAGATTCTGTCCCTCCTGTGGAGGTGCAGTCCAGAACAGTTGTCTCTGCTGTCCTACCCGTCTCTGTCTCTTTCCCTCCTGCTTTTATTTCTCATCTCCAACTGTAATACTGTATATTTTGTCTCAGTTCAGGCCAGCATCTACATTTATGTTCAGTTCAGATTGAATGAATGAAGGTTAAGTAGCAATCAAATTCATGACCGTGAAGATGGGAGCCATGGACAAGCTTAGTGCTCAGTGACCCAGACAGACCTCTCTCTCTCTCTCCAAGACCCCAACCTCTCTGTTCCCCCCCCCCTTCTTTCTCTCTCTCTCCAAGACCCCAACCTCTCTGTTCCTCCCCCTCTTTCTCTCTCTCCAAGACCCCAACCTCTCTGTCCCCCCCCCCCCTCTCTCTCTCTCTCTCTCTCTCTCTCTCTCTCTCTCTCCCCACAGACCCCAACCTCTCTCTCTCTCCCCCCCACAGACCCCAACCCCCCCCCCTCTCTCTCTCCCCCCAGACCCCAACCGCCCTCTCTCTCCCCCAGACCCCAACCTCTCTCTCTCTCCCCCCCACAGACCCCAACCCCCCCTTCTCTCTCTCTCCCCCCAGACCCCAACCGCCCTCTCTCTCCCCCAGACCCCAACCTCTCTCTCTCTCCCCCCAGACCCCAACCCCTCTCTCTCTCTCCCCCCCACAGACCCCAACCCCTCTCTCTCTCCCCCAGACCCCAACCTCTCTCTCTCCCCCAGACCCCAACCCCTCTCTCTCCCCCAGACCCCAACCTTTCTCTCTCTCTACCCCCACAGAGCCCAACCCCTCTCTCTTTCTCTCCCCCAGACTTTAATGGAACCGTCTATACTCTTGTAAGTCTGTCACAGATAATAACACATGTGACTGTGACAGATGTACAGTGTAATATGTGCAAATGTGTAAACAGAAGTATGTAAATATGGAAAGTGCCCCATAAACTATTCTGGGAAAAAATCGATTTCCATCAGCTAAGGATTAGATGGAATAGTTGTAAGTATTGACAGAACATAGCTGCCATAGTTAATTCCAAATCTTATATTCCTAATGTTGTTAGACAAGGGGCAGCACAAGGGGCAAGAAAACAATTACAGCTGCACATTTAGAAGTTAGCCAGTGGAAACTTACCAGTGGAAGTTTACTGTGCCTACCTTAGCCAACATTATGTAAGATACTTAATATCGTGTTTTAGTCCTGTTTCGACTCATGGTTGACTGACTTCCAACAAGCAAACCAACTTTATTTGAATACACTTTCATTGACCGTTTTTCGGTCCAATCTGAGAATATTATAAATGTAGCAACTAAGAGTTGCATGCAAAGACTGTCCAACACCAACCGACGAGGCGAGAGACATTTAACAACCTGACAAGAAACTGCCGCAGCCAACCTAACCATGCGTAATGACGCATATACTAAGCCAATGGAAAACCACGTTTCAAATCGGATTTAAGAGATAGAGAAAACCAAACAACACACCTATTCCCAACAGGTCATTTTAGAAAGGTTTAACTACGTGCTATATGTGGTTCCGTCCTTAAAGTTCACAGTCATAGTCCATGGATGATAAAGGGAACATATGGATCCCATCCGTGTAGTGCGCCGAGTAACCTAGAGACCTGTGTGATATCGTATCCCCTGTTTTACACGGTTAAACTGAAGAGTAGACAAATGACAAAATGCCAATGAAAAAAGTGGGCTTCTTTCCACCAAATAAAGTAGGCCTAGTTGTGTCCTATGTTTAAGTGGCAGAGCGGTCTCAAGTTGCCGAAAGTTAAGGACGCGCCGCACCTACTCTTTGTGAGAAAAATAAATAAATAAACGAACCCCTCCCTTACCTCCTCCGTGCATTTGACAAAGGTATGGAAAACGCCACACATTTCCAAGTCCAACGGCATAGGACACACATGCCAGGATAAACTGCATGGGGTTATCCCACGACGGTCTCGCTTCCTTCTCCATCGGTGTGGAAATGTGCTGGATTGCAGGAATAATTTAACACAGTCCAGTCCACGGTATCCAGATACCGAGCAAACAGCAACAAGTACAACAAATCGTCGTATGTAAAGTTGTTCAGAGGGCTGTCGCAGAGCTTTTGCTGTGTCTGAGAACCATAACCCGCGTTTTAAGCGCCTTCTGTATATGTATTCTAATGAGCTACTGCTCAGCGGAGGGAGGGTCTTGTATTTTAATTGCCTTTGTTTTACGCAACCCAGGTGAATGTTTCATTTGACAGGACGCGTTTGAAAGTAAAGCACAACCCCGCTACTATAGATTATTAGCCAGACAACACTATTTTCCTCGAAGTTTGTATTTGTTTTGAGAGATTACACGCCAGTGCTCTGGGCCACACAGCGCATATTGCATTTCTGAACAAACTCAAAATGTCTTGCTTCTCAAGGCCAATAGTACTGGAGTGACGGAAAGTCTCTATAGTTTCAATGAATATATTTGATATTATATTTGATATGTTAAGACAATTTACGCCTAAACATCGGCTCTGTGAAGTGCTGTATGATAAAACAGTAACGAGTGACAAATGAAAATGAAAAATGTGATCAACCTAAAAATAAGAGATAAGAGTTCGGAAAGGAGTCATGGCTAGGGTGAGGAGAAACAGAAAGAAAGGGAGAGGTGAGGATAGAGGGAGGAAGGAAGGAAGGGAGAGGTGATGAGAGAGGGAGGAGGGGAGAGGTGAGGAGAGAGGGAGGAAGGGAGAGGTGAGGAGAGAGGGAGGAGGGGAGAGTTGAGGAGAGAGGGAGGAAGGAAGGAAGGAAGAGGTGACGAGAGAGGGAGGAAGGGAGAGGTGATGAGAGAGGGAGGAAGGGAGAGGTGAGGAGAGAGGGAGGAAAGGAGAGGTGAGGAGAGAGGGAGGAAGGGAGAGGGAGGAGGGGAGGGGAGAGGTGAGGAGAGAGGTAGGAAAGAAGGAAGGGAGAAGTGATGAGAGAGGGAGGAAGGGAGAGGTGAGGAGAGAGGGAGGAGGGGAGAGGCGAGGAGAGAGGGAGGAAGGGAGAGGTGAGGAGAGAGGGAGGAAGGAAGGGAGAAGTGATGAGAGAGGGAGGAAGGGAGAGGTGATGAGAGAGGGAGGAAGGAAGGGAGAGGTGATGAGAGAGGGAGGAAGAGAGAGGAAGGAAGGGAGAAGTGATGAGAGAGGGAGGAAGGGAGAGGTGATGAGAGAGGGAGGAAGGGAGAGGTGATGAGAGAGGGAGGAGGGGAGAGGTGAGGAGAGGTTGTCCAGTCACAGTGATCTCCTCAACCTTGACTCTGGTCAGTAGATATTTCTGAAACACTCTCTCTCTTTGAAGTTCAAGTTTATTGCTATTTGTCCAGGTGCAGGTTCTTTGGCCTGCTTTACCTGACAATCCCTAGTGAACTCTAACAGTGGTGTCTGACCCAGTGTACCTGACCTGACCTGACCTGATGTGAAGCTGTGTCATCTAGACAGGTACATCAACATGCGACTGGCACAGAGACCCAGGAGTCATCCTGATGCAGGGCAGCACAGGGGGCAGGGCAGCACAGACGGCAGGGCAGCACAGACGGCAGGGCAGCACAGACGGCAGGGCAGCACAGGGGGCAGGGCAGCACAGACAGGGAAGCACAGACAGCCCCTGGCTTAGGGGCCTGGATCACCCATGGCAGGTAGGACCATGACCCCTGACATGGCCAGCAGGCACATTCAGGATCCATCCCAGAATACTCCCGACTTACCATGGGAGCTCTCGGGACCACGTGGTCACGGCCTCTACAGACACAGACTTGGGGGGGAAGGGAGGAGAGTGGGGAGAGGAGGAGGTGGGGGGGGGGAATCAGGACCTGGGGGGGCAGTTGTGTAATGGTACACGTGTCTAATCCTCACACTACACCCCCCACCATGAGGAGCTGTTTACCAGAGGAGGAGGGAGAGATAGAGGGGGGGGGGGTGGAGGGATGAAGGGGATAGAGAGATAAACGGGTGGAGGGGATGGAGGAATGGAGAGAGAGGTTTAAGTGTGGAGGGGATGAAGCTGGCTGGGGGGGGGGGGATGAAGCTGGCTGGGGGGGGGATGAAGCTGGCTGGGGGGGGGTGGAGGGGATGAAGCTGGCTGGGGGGGGGTGGAGGGGATGAAGCTGGCTGGGGGGGGGTGGAGGGGATGAAGCTGGCTGGGGGGTGTGGAGGGGATGAAGCTGGCTGGGGGGTGTGGAGGGGATGAAGCTGGCTGGGGGGGGTGGTATTTGGGCGGGAGAGGAGAAAGGGGCACCTGAGCCTCAACATGATTTGGGGGGGGGATTTTCTGGGAGCCTTGAGGGCTTGTTTTGTTGCAGGCCATGGGAGAGTGGTGGACGACCTGTAAACAGAGGGAGGGAGGGAGGGAGGGAGGGGGGAGGGAGGGGGGAGGGAGAGAGCAGAGATCACAGTGAGAGGCACAGCTGTCCCAATTGAGAGGAATTCTGTTTTCACCAGCATCCCACTGACAGAACACCCAAAAGCAGCTCTGTCCCAGCCCTGTCCCTCAGAGCTGGATCAAGCTGTGTTTACCCGAGGTTTCATAAGGGTCGGGGGGACGGGGTGAGGTGGGGGGGTGGGGGCAGAGGACTACAGCCGTTTCCTGTCTGGAAAACAGGAGGACGAGGAGGGAGGTGGAGGGAGTAGGGATGGGGGACATGTTTTGTCGACAGATGTGGAATGTAGCAGGCCTGGTGCGTGTGCGTGCTGGGGTCCTCTCCTCCCCTGTGTGTCGGCCCCTCCGTCAGTCACCCAGCCCACAGACCCGCCGCGCTCGGAACCAGAACAATCCAGAACGTCCCGCTCAGACAGGCGCCCCTAACCGCTTGTGACACCCAGCCGCCGCGACCGCTGAGCGCAGGGGAGGCCCCTCTGACTCGTCCACCTCTCCGGTCAACAACGGACAATTAGGGCCCGTTGGACCAGACGACACGCTCAGGCCAGGTTGCGTAAGCGTTCTCCAGGAGTCGCTGTGATGTGATGTGTGGTGACACGGGTCTGGGGGAGGGGCCTGGGGCTCGGCCGCGGAGGGGGGGGGGCGGGGGGACTGGAGGTCGTTCTGATGTCCACAGACACATGGCTAGGGGGAAGCGAGGAGGGGAAGGAGGGAAGGAAACTAGGAAGTGAAGGAGCTTTGAAATGAAGGAGGGAAGAGAGCCAGGAGGTGAAGTGGTAATCGTGGACGTTCCCTCTCCAGTGTCCAGCTGCTTGCATTCTGATCTGATCGTAATGTAACAGCCATGGTTGGCCAGTCGTCTGTCTTCATGACGGCACCCTGTAGAACGTTCTGTTCTCGATCCTGACTCGCCCCTATGGGAACACAGAGTTCTGCCCCCGCCCTGTCTGTGAGGTGGAAAGGGGAGGGTGTGCAGACCGGGGGGGGGTCCAAAAACCTGAACCGGGTCACTATGGCGACCGTGACAGCGAAGGCCAGCGGTCTGAGGGTGTGGAGTGCTCTGCTGTGAGGGGGGGGCTGTGAGGGGGGGGCTGTGACGGGGGGGCTGTGAGGGTGTGGAGTGCTCTGCTGTGAGGGGGGGGCTGTGAGGGGGGGGCTGCTGTGAGGGGGGGGGCTGTGAGGGGGGGGCTGCTGTGAGGGGGGGGGCTGTGAGGGTGTGGAGTGCTCTGCTGTGAGGGGGGGGCTGTGAGGGGGGGGCTGCTGTGAGGGGGGGGGCTGTGAGGGTGTGGAGTGCTCTGCTGTGAGGGGGGGGCTGTGAGGGGGGGGCTGTGAGGGGGGGGCTGTGAGGGGGGGGCTGTGAGGGTGTGGAGTGCTCTGCTGTGAGGGGGGGGCTGTGAGGGGGGGGCTGTGACGGGGGGGCTGTGAGGGTGTGGAGTGCTCTGCTGTGAGGGGGGGCTGTGAGGGGGGGGCTGCTGTGAGGGGGGGGGCTGTGAGGGGGGGGCTGCTGTGAGGGGGGGGGCTGTGAGGGGGGGGCTGTGAGGGGGGGGCTGTGAGGGGGGGGGCTGTGAGGGGGGGGCTGTGAGGGGGGGGGCTGTGAGGGGGGGGCTGTGAGGGTGTGGAGTGCTCTGCTGTGAGGGGGGGGGGCTGTGAGGGGGGGGCTGCTGTGAGGGGGGGGCTGTGAGGGGGGGGGCTGTGAGGGGGGGGGCTGTGAGGGGGGGGCTGTGAGGGGGGGGGGCTTTACAAAGACACGTTGACTGATCGGTCCCCAACCAGAGAATGGAAGCACAGTGAACCTGGGACATGGACAGTGTTTCAATGAGGTTCCTTCCAAGCAGGGTGTGTGGCATTACATTGAATTACTTTTTGTGACTTTCAAGGACATAGTTCCTCAACTTCAAGAACTCAACATAACACGTGTTACAGCATGAACAGGAATTATTACCAGGACTATAGCTCAGTGGTTAGAGTGTTTGACTTCAGCTCTAAATGTTGAGGGTTAAAATTCTCTGTTGGACTTTTTGGGTAAACATGTGCGCTGACTGTCCTGGCACCTGAAAGTATGTCTGAGCTCTTGATGTTTGCCTGCACTACATGTCTCGTGAGGTGCAGTGCAAAAAAACACATGTTGACCTTGAAATGGTTTGGTGGGGAGAGTTAGTCACCTGTAGGGAGAGAGTCACATGTAGGGTTAGGGTTAGAGAGAGTCACATGTAGGGTTAGAGAGAGTCACATGTAGGGTTGGAGAGAGTCACATGTAGGGTTAGAGAGAGTCACATGTAGGGTTAGAGAGAGTCACATGTAGGGTTAGAGAGAGTCACATGTAGGGTTAGAGAGAGTCACATGTAGGGTGGCTTTCAGCATCAGCACAGCCCACAGAGCTGGAAAGGCGCTTCACAATGCCGTGCAATAACATAAACATCCACTAGAGGGTGCATGTGCTCTATTCTTGTCCAATTCATCTACAAATTAGTGAGCTAAGATTGTGGGTCTGAAAGCAAAATGAAAAAGTTGACATATTCAATACTGATATAACAGGAAATGACAACACAGAACATCCTGGATGTCAAAATGCTTCGAGTTTCACGTCGACTTACGTCTCTCAGCCTGCTGTCCAGCTACCTGCTGGACAGCA
Source organism: Osmerus eperlanus (assembly GCF_963692335.1). Lineage (NCBI taxonomy): Eukaryota > Metazoa > Chordata > Actinopteri > Osmeriformes > Osmeridae > Osmerus > Osmerus eperlanus. The sequence goes on from NC_085024.1 coordinate 2,451,163, forward strand.
GGTAGCTGTCCAGGAGCAGGGCTGGAGAGCCCTTCTCCAGGAGAAGGGCTCTCCAGCCCTGCTCCAGGAGAAGGGCTCTCCAGCCCTGCTCCTGGAGAAGGGCTCTCCAGCCCTGCTCCTGGAGAAGGGCTCTCCAGCCCTGCTCCTGGAGAAGGGCTCTCCAGCCCTGCTCCTGGACAGCTACCTGCTGTTGCTTTTTGCTCCAACCACACTTATTTGACCTGATTCAACACTAGTTACCTGATCAAACAGCTAGTTATTAGTATCAGGTGTGCTAGATCAGGGTTGGAGTGGAAGTCTACAGACAGGTAGGTGTAGTGTGCAGGGTTAGTGTAGTGTTCCAGCCTCTAGGTAAAGCAGGGAATCATTCAACTTTACCAACATATCAACACTAGGTGCTGATGAAGATCTGGGAAGGTTCTGAAGCAGATGACAGAGATTCTGGATCAGCCATCTGGAAAGAGAGAGAAAAGGCTCAGTAATCGGTGTGGCTCCTCCTGTTTCCCCATATGTGCCCTTACAGGAAACCTTATTTTTTTGTATTCTTCACTACGGGATCATATAGACTCATTTAGCCATTGTTCTTTATTATAGAGACTTCCAACTTTACGAATATCAGTTTTTGGAAGCCCGTGGTGCCAACTGATGGAAGGGACAGTTAGCACAGGTTCCTGAAGTAGACCATGTTTACAGGTTCCTAAAGTAGACCACGTTTACAGGTTCCTGAAGTAGACCACGTTTACAGGTTCCTGAAGTAGACCATGTTTACAGGTTCCTGAAGTAGACCATGTTTACAGGTTCCTAAAGTAGACCATGTTTACAGGTTCCTGAAGTAGACCACGTTTACAGGTTCCTAAAGTAGACCACGTTTACAGGTTACTAAAGTAGACCACGTTTACAGGTTCCTAAAGTAGACCACGTTTACAGATGAGACAACTCAGCATTGTTCTCTTTGACATTTTAATTTGTTGGTCAGACGTGATATGGTATTTCTCTTGGTCATGCTAGTTAGTATATGTAATAACAGAAGCTTTCATCCAAAGTGATGTACAAATGCTGCATTATAGTAATGACTGGAGAAGGTCAGGTCAGAAGTGGCAGGCTGCAACAGTGTGTTTCTATGTTCCAGAAGTCAATAATGTATTCTCAAGCGTGGGTCGATTAGACCCACAGGTCCACATATCAAACTGCTTGGCGCAGGAGCCGAGAGGCGTGTACAAACGTATGTACACACACACTCTCACTCTCTCTCTCCCCTTTTCTCTCTCTCTCTCTCTCTCTCTCTCTCTCTCTCTCTCTCTCTCTCTCTCTCTCTCTCTCTCTCTCTCTCTCTCTCTCACACACACACACACACACACACACACACACACACACACACACACACACACACACACACACACACACTAGTCGAGGAGAGCCGATCTAGAGCGGGATGGCCGCAGGCTGAAGGGCTACATGCACATTAACACTGCCCATGTTGATCCCAAATCACTGCCTCCTCTCATGACAAGAATGGGGCAAATGTATTTTGCACTTCTTGCTGCAGTGTTATGTAAATAAATACGTATTTACATTTAACTGACTGTACAGTTTTATTGTCTTGAAAGAGACCGTCCCAGAAGCCTAATGAGATCTACAGGGATCTACACACATCTACATCTACACCAGGTCTCACTATGACTACAGATCTACACACATCTACATCTACACCACGTCTCACTATGACTACAGATCTACACACATCTACATCTACACCACGTCTCACTATGACTACAGATCTACACACATCTACATCTACCACAGATACAGAAACATGCTGTCCAAATTGTGTCCTTAGTATCGTACAGGTTATCTTTTACCCCGATTTTCGGGGTCTTTATCACCTGAGCCAATGCATATTCTGCTGCTGCTGGCCCATAATTGAATCCAGTCCTGGAAGCTGTTTCAAAAGCCATTTAATTTTGGAAGATTTCTTTCAGTTGGGTGGAAATAAAAGAAGTGAGTCTTTACTTAATCACAGCTCAAGTGATCCAAGCTGAAAAGCGTGAGACTGGGGATGTTAATCCCATCTCTGCAGCCTGCTGTTGTAGCTGCTCTCCTCTCCTGTCCTCTCCCTCGCCGTCTATCACAGCTGCTCTCCTCTCCTTTCCTCCTTCCCTCCCTCTCTCTCTCACACTCCTCGCCTCACCTTTCTCTCTCTTCCCTTCCTTTCTTACTCTTTCACACTCCCCTTCTCTTCCCCCTCTCTCTCTCTCACACACTCCTCCCCCTTTCTCTCTCTCTCTCTCCTTGCCCGTACATTTCCCTCCCTCTCTTGCGCACTGCTCTCCTGTCAGTTTCAGTCCCAGCATGTTTCCAGAGGAGCAGCGCAGCAGCAGCCTGTCTCCCCATCTCTCCAGCCTCCACGCACCGCGGACGCCGGCAGCTCCTCGCGTCTAGGAGCCCAGCCCAGAAGAAGAGCCACGGCGACGCCAGGGTCCAGGAGCTCCGCGCCGGCCGCCCTCCCCGGCTCCAGGCTGGCCGCCGCCTCCAGCTCCTCGCTCTCCGCCCCTGGCTCCATGTGCCAGGAGGCGGTGCGGAGGCGCCGCTGTCCGCCCGGCAGGAGCACGGAGGAGGCTGGAGGAGCAGGCTGCAGCGCGGCAGGGGCAGGCGGGAGCAGAGCGCCGGGCTGGCTGTACGAGTCCTACTACTGCATGAGCCAGCAGCATCCGCTCATGGTGTTCCTGCTGCTCATCGTGATGGGAGCCTGTCTCGCCCTGCTGGTAGTGTTCTTCGCTGCGGGTTTGGTGAGCATCGCACCTGCCGGGGGGGGGGGGGGGGGCAGCTCGGGGGGGGGGGGGGGGGAGAGAGTAGGGGTTTGTTGTTGTTTGAAAGCGTGGGGGATTGAGTCTTGCTGGCTGGATTAGCGCACATTTCATTTAGTCATTTAGCAGACGGTCTTATCCAGAGCGCCTTACAGTAAGTACAGGGACATTCCCTGAGAGCTGCTTTGTGTGTCTCCGTCTGACGGGCGCTGCACTGTGTGAGATGATCCCCTTTCTAACCAGCAACAAGTACTGTAGGAATATGTGATGATCTCATTGTGAAAGGGATTTCGCTGCTTCATTCATGTTTTTCTCAGGTGAACCTGTCGATGCGATTGTGGCAGATTAGAAAGATTTTGGTATTTATAAAGTTTTGTACATTTGTATCAAGAGCAGAGGGAAGAAGGAGAGCAGTTCTATTCTGGAAAAATCCACATCAGTGTGTTTTATATACTAGGATTATGTAAGGAAAATATAAAGATAGTGTATTGCTGAGACAATGCTAATGAATGATTGCTCACTCAGGCACCTATTGCACTACAACATGAAAACCCAACTCTGGCTGTTCCTGGGGTCATTATGTCTCCCTGTGGAGAGAGTACTTCAGCCTGCCTCTCTCGCCCTCTGAATGGTTGACCTCGATCCAGAGTCGACTCAACGTGCTCAACATGACCGGCTGGCTCTGCGCTCCCCTATAACCCTATCACATCGATCATAGCCCAGCCATGGGAGTACTCTCTCTCTCTTTCTCTCTCTCCCCTTCTCTCTCTCTCTCCCCTTCTCTCTCTCTCTCTCTCTCTCTCTCTCTCTCTCTCTCTCTCTCTCCCCTTCTCTCTCTCTCTCTCTCTCTCTCTCTCTCTTTCTCTCTCTCCCCTTCTCTCTCTCTCTCCCCTTCTCTCTCTCTCTCCCCTTCTCTCTCTCTCTCTCTCTCTCTCTCTCTCTCTCTCTCTCTCTCTCTCTCCCTTTCTCTCTTTCTCTCTTTCTCTCTCTCCCCTTCTCTCTCTCTCTCCCCTTCTCTCTCTCTCTCTCCCTCTCTCTCTCTCTCTCTCTCCTCTCTCTCTCTCTCTCTCTCTCTCTCTCTCTCTCTCTCTCCGTCTCGCTCTCTCTCTCTCCCTGCCTTTGTCTCTCTCTTCCTCTCTCTCTCTCTCCCCCTCTCTCTCCCTGCCGCTGTCTCTCTGTCAGTAATGGTGAAGTCTGACAAGGAGGGAAGACTCTGTCTGTCTGTCTGTCTCTGTCAGCGTCTCCTTTAACAACTCCACGCCTGTCATTCAGGTTCTGCATTTGTACTGTTTCACGCTGACCTACTATATCTGTCTCTCTATCTTCTCTCTCTATCTTCTCTCTCTCTCTTAACCCTCCATGCTGACCTACTATAATCCTCTCTCTCCCCATCTCTACCCCCCTCTCTCTCTCTCTCTGTTTCTCTTTGTCTCTCTCCCCTGTCCTTGTCTCTCCTTCTTCTCTCCATCTCTCTATTAATACTCTCTCACCCTATTAATAATGTGTCCGTTTAGCAGTTGCATTTATCTAAAACGACATGTTTGATTTGAACCTGCGATCTGCAGCCAAATGCTCTACTACTGAGCTATACCCAGGGCTGGACTGGGACAAAAAATCGGCCCTGGCATTTTTGGCCCAGGCGGCCCACACCCACCGTGTTTGGTCAGACACATTCCCTGCAGACAGTCCTCTTAAAATATGCGCGCATTCTATGATATGAGTTGCCTAGTGTTCTGCGTTCATGTGATAGTTTTAGATCCTTCAAGAAGGGTCTAAAGACTTATCTGTTGATCTTACACTTAAATAATTAATTAATTCTTAGAGTTATGATTTGTATATTTATGGTATTTTTATATTATTATTGATACTTGATATTGTATTGCCATTATTGTTATTATTAGTATTTTGCTTAATATTGGCTTAGAAACTTTTAAAAATGGTTTACTGTTCAGTTTAACGATTGTAAGATTCATATTTTGTCGCTTTGGACTGTGTGTCTGCTAAATACAATAACCACAACCCTTCCCAAAACTACAATAAAGCTGAGAGTAGTATATGACCTGGAAAAGAGCATCAATACAAGAGAAGCAGTGTACTCACAGCCTCCTTCCCTTTCTGAGAGTCCTTTGTTAATTTGCCCACTCCTTAAATGGACTGCATTTATATAGCGCTTTTCTACCTTAGCGGCACTCAAAGTGCTTTACAATGTTTGCCTCTCATTCACCCATTCATACTCTCAATCACACATACCGACGGCAGCGAGCTACCATGCAAGGCGCCGGCCTGCCCATCGGGAGCAACTTGGGGTTCAGAGTCTTGCTCAAGGATACTTCGGCACATGACCTAGGAGGAGTCGGGAATCGAACCGCCAACCTTGCGATTAACAGACAAACCTCTCTACCCCCCGAGCCACAGCCGCCCCTTTTCTGATCCAGAGGATTTTATGCAGCTTGATAGAAATTCTGAACAACACTTCCATTACATCAAATAAAGTTTGTTTAGTGAAAATATAGACTGAAGTCCTTTCAGATAAATGAAGAAAGTGAAACTAGTAAAGGTGTGAAGGGTAACACTTCTGGCAGGTTGTCTAGACTGGAATGTATTCAAAATTATAAAAATGAGAAAAACCTATTGTATTTCTGTACATAATGACATTATTCTGCTAACATGGGTGAACAAGTTGTTACCCATCTTGGAAATAAGTCTTGAATAAAAATGCACCCATCAACCCGCCAGGGACCGGAATCAGACGATTTATTGCATGCTCGGCCGGACTGGTGACCGGCAGGTCAGTCGTAGACCTATGTCTTTTCGATTCCGGGCCGATCCGTTTCGTTGCCAGCGGCGCAGGCAATAACGTCACAAGTGTAACAGACGTGGCCACACCTGTTACACAAAACGCATTGTTTTGTACAATCCAGTTTGGTTTAAAGGCTTGTAGGCTAACCTTACCACTTCATCAACTACTCTCTCTTCCATCTTCTCCTCACTCGCTCCCATGGCCCTGTCATGGTCACTCTCCTCCTCGGCTTCTTCCCTGACCCTGTCAGTATGTTTCGGCCTCTCTGAGCCAGCCACCTCTCCTCCTTCCTCTACAGGTAATGCTGATGTTGAAGCAGCTAAAGACCCCCCAAACATGGTCGACATTTTGGCACATTTTGTGGCATTCGCCTGTAGATTTGTTATCTTTTTCTCCCTTAACTTTTCTGCGCCTCCCTTGTGCTTTGGTGGTCGTTTCTTCATTTTAGCGATGCTAAACTTTGACGATGCTAAACAGCATACGCATTAGCCAACAACTCGTGTCTCAGGGCCTGCAGGAGGCGATATTATGAATCAGGGGAAGGGGGTTCCTGGATTTGATTGGGTCATTCCAGTGCCAATAAAGAAAATTAACCTATGGGCCGCTGTCAGTTCTCTATGGGCCGGCCCGACCCCAAAAAAAAGGCCAATAAATTATATCGGCGATTCGGCCCAAAAGTGCGTCGGCCCACCGGGCATTTGCCTGGTATGCCAGATGGCCAGTCCAGCCCTGGCTATACCCATCCCCGCGCTCTACCACTGAGCTATACCCATCCCCGCGCTCTACCACTGAGCTATACCCATCCCCGCGCTCTACCACTGAGCTATACCCATCCCCATGCTCTACCACTGAGCTATACCCATCCCCATGTTCTACCACTGAGCTATACCCATCCCCATGTTCTACCACTGAGCTATACCCATCCCCATGCTCTACTACTGAGCTGTACCCATCCCCATGCTCTACCACTGAGCTATACCCATCCCCATGTTCTACCACTGAGCTATACCCATCCCCATGCTCTACTACTGAGCTGTACCCATCCCCATGCTCTACCACTGAGCTATACCCATCCCCATGTTCTACCACTGAGCTATACCCATCCCCATGTTCTACCACTGAGCTATACCCATCCCCATGCTCTACCACTGAGCTATACCCATCCCCATATTCTACCACTGAGCTGTACCCATCCCCATGTTCTACCACTGAGCTATACCCATCCCCATGTTCTACCACTGAGCTGTACCCATCCCAGTGTTTCCCCTACCATTATATTAGGGGGGTGCCCCCGCCCCCCCAACGTCCCCCCCTCCCCCCTGGAAGGTCAAGTTAATAAATAAACAACAAAAGAAAATCTTAAAAAAAAAAAAATTTATATAGCGCCCGATAACAAAATAAGTCATTTAAGGTTACCTTTCCTATAAATCAGGTCTATAGCTTGCTGTTTTATTAAACAAACTAAATGGCCTTATGTTATTTATCTTATTTACACAACGGCATGTCATTTCTGTCTCTACATGGTCGGGTGACCATGTCTCTACAGTATAAAGAGAGGAAACAAGTTTTAAAAGATTTTCTACTAACTCGCTTGAAAGGGTTAACATGGTCAATAGGACATGACATCACTTCCAGGTTGGGTTATGTTTAGGGTTAACATGGTCAATAGGATATGACATCACTTCCAGGTTGGGTTATGTTTAGGGTTAACATGGTCAATAGGATATGACATCACTTCCAGGTTGGGTTATGTTTAGGGTTAACATGGTCAATAGGATATGACAGGGCTTCCAGGTCAGGATGCTTGTGTTGGTTCCTGCAGGACATGGAGGAGCACATAACCTTCATCATCACCGTCCCCACCGCTCTGGCCCTCTTCCTCAGCGTGTTCGTGCTGGTCTGCATCGAGTCCGTCTTCAAGAAGCTGCTGCACATCTTCTCCCTGGCCATCTGGGCATGCCTGGTTGCCATGGGTTACCTCTTCATGTTCTTCGGGGGCATCCTCAGGCCCTGGGACCAGGTAAGGCGACCGTCACGAGTTCCTGCCCCTGGACAGGTGTTTGACCTTGGCGATCGTTTATGCTGACCTTGTAACTCGTGTTAGATAATATTACCTTTTGTTGACAGTTCACAAGTTCGGTAATCACACCATAGATTGAATAGATAGCTTTTATTGAAGCAGAGCTGGTAGCAGAGCCAAGCCCGATGGTGGAGGAGGCTGGTAGCAGAGCCAAGCCTGGGGTCCGGGCATGGACTCGGGGTGTGGCAGAGAGTCCTAATGGGTCACGGCCGAGCAGCAGCTCGAGCAGATCCCCCTAGATAGATGAAAGGGAGAAGCAGAGAGGGAAGGGTGGGAGGGTGACAACAACATGCTAGCACAGGGACCAGAGGAACGGGATAGACTTTATACAGAACTCTTAATTGACCAAGGGGAATTTGGTTGCATTATTCCGTGCTTTACTGGGCTGATGCATATTAGTTTGATTGGAGAAGTAGGAGTCTTGGTGTGCTACCTTCCTCCTGAACTTTAGTTAACCCTTTCATGCCTAACTCTACCACTGAGCTATACCCATCCCCATGTTCAGAGAGGGTCTTTATAGGAGAGAAACCTGGGTGCTGTCTGTGTGCACTGAAAGATACTCCTGAATGCCTTAGCAGCATATACTAAACTGCTTTTGTGGCATATTCTTTTGTGTGAAGAGTCCCTGCATCAACAGGTAAAATGCTGTCCATAAGAATATGTCAATCTTTGGTCAGTAAATAATTTGATGAGGATTTACCTCTAGAACTATGAAGATTTAGAATATAGATATTGAATAGAAGGTTTACGTAGCAATTCAAACCGACATTTCTTATCCAGTCCAACGATCAATACATTGTAACAGATCCTCAAAAGTAAAAGGTGTACCTTTTAAAACAGCAAGAGAAGACTGTAATTGGAGTCATCCATAGTTTATTCATCAGACTCTAAAGCGCTAGTCCACCTCTTCCTGGAAGCAATTGTAAACATTGCATCATCATGTGTGAATATGAAGGGAAGGGTGTTAAGACGAACGTTGTGACTATGGAGGACGAGAAAAGAGCAGTTCTGAAGGCCAGTATGTCATGTTCTTGGTTGGAATTAGGGTTGAGTGTTCAACATAAACTTGCCTCAACCATTCGCATTTCTCCAGGTAAATTATATTAATACATTATTAACCCTAACCCTTAGACGTTCCAAATTACATGTTGTCAAAGCACTGTGTTCACAGGATGGTGTTTCTTTGATTTGATTACAGATCTAGCTAAAAACTGACAAACAAACAACAACAACAACCATTAAAAAAATGTTGCCACATGTTCCCTTGTGTGTTGCTCTGCAGCACATCGGCAGATATGATCATCAAAAAGTATTGATTTCAAACTTTCACAGAAGAAATGCAAAGGCTGTTTTAAGCATTTCACATTTCAAATATTCCTCACATTATATATATTTTTAAATCACAACGAAAATAACGAAACAGGGCAAAACGTGGAATGAGCTCTAAAAACGTAATCACACAAATCGCTCCGCGGACCAGGCTTGCACGGCCACGCTGGTACACCTCATCACGGCATCCTCTCTCGCTCGTCTACATATTGAGTACTCTTTCCATTTCCATTTGAAATCAATCGGATGCTTATCCGCTTCCCACATAGCGGCTGTGTCTGGCTCAGCTTATCTGAGGCAGCCAGGCCGCCCCATGCTGAGCCTATCTGGGACCGTCTTCAGTCACACAACCAGACAAACGGGCGCATGGAAGCCCAAAGCCAGCATCTGAGTTTCGGGTGCAAGGAAGCCCAAAGCCAGCGTCTGAATCTCAGTTTAGGTCCCAGCACAGGTGTAGCATCACACCGCTGGGATTATTTTCTACTTTGAAATGTTTCGATCAGGGCAATATGGAAATAAGACAAGTCATAGACAAAACAGTTAGAAAACCCAACAGGCACGGAGAGGCACTTGTTGGTAGCTTAATGTGTCAGTTCTCATTATGTGTCAGTTCTCAGCAAACATCCTAAAATAATAGGGTGATACAATGATACTTTTGGAGACAGTTTGTTTGACACACAGATGCAAAAATGTCATGTCAACCTTTTCCCCCACCACCACTAGACAGCCTGTGCCCTGTTGAATGCGGAGAAGTTATGGCACCAGTACGTGGTCTGCTGTTTTAATAGCGACCCTGTGAAAACGATGACACGTTCATCATCAGAGAAAAATGGCAAATGCCTCTTTAGTATGAGGTCATCAGAACCCTATTATGGGATGGACTACATCTCAGCCAGCTATCACCTGCTGTGGTCTAACTGGCAGAAATCACTGAGAGAGAGAGGAGAGAGGGAGGGGGGGAGAGGGAGGGGGAGAGAGAGAGAAGGGAGGGAGGGAGAGGGGAGAGAGAGAGAGAGAGGGAGAGAGAGAGAGGAGAGAGGGAGGGGGGAGAGAGGGAGGGGGAGAGAGAGAGAAGGGAGGGAGAGGGGAGAGAGAGAGGGAGGGGGGAGAGAGGGAGGGGGAGAGAGAGAGAGGGAGAGAGAGAGGAGAGAGGGGAGAGAGAGAGGAGAGGGGAGAGAGAGAAGGGAGGGAGGGAGAGGGGAGAGAGAGAGAGAGAGGGAGAGAGAGAGAGAGAGGGAGGGGGGAGAGAGGGAGGGGGAGAGAGAGAGAAGGGAGGGAGAGGGGAGAGAGAGAGGGAGGGGGGAGAGAGGGAGGGGGAGAGAGAGAGAGGGAGAGAGAGAGGAGAGAGGGGAGAGAGAGAGGAGAGGGGAGAGAGAGAAGGGAGGGAGGGAGAGGGGAGAGAGAGGAGAGAGGGAGGGAGGGGGAGAGAGAAGGGAGGGAGGGAGAGGGGAGAGAGAGAGGAGAGAGGGAGGGGGGGAGAGGGAGGGGGAGAGAGAGAGAAGAGAGAGAGAGGAGAGAGGGAGGGGGAGAGAGGGAGGGGGAGAGAGGAGGGAGGGGGAGAGAGAGGGGGGAGAGAGGGAGGGGGAGAGAGAGAGAAGGGAGGGAGAGCGGAGAGAGAGAGGGAGAGAGGGAGGGGGAGAGAGAGAGAGAGAAGGGAGGGAGAGCGGAGAGAGAAAGTGGAGAGAGAAACATGGTGATATCGTCCTATCATGTTGCTGATCCCTCTGTCTGAAGGTGATGTCACCAGGAATAAATAACATAAGGCTCCAATTCCTCTTTACCACACTTTCACAAATGTACATGAAAACAAACCTCTGCTTAATGTGTGTTCCTTACTCTTTTGTTCACGTTTTAATGGAACATCCTATTCATCAAGAGACTTACGTGAAGGTAGGAATCAACTCAATAGACCAAGACCCTAACATACTAACCAGACACTAACTTATCCTTCCTACCTCATCAACCATAGTGGCTCAAACCCTGAGAAGATTGGGGAGTATCTCTGTTGTGTCTCCCTGGTCATTAGAAACGAGAAACCGTCCAGCAGAAAGGCCTTCAGAAATGGACACAAAGCGCGACCACTAAATGGGTTCGAAGGTTCTATTATTTACTGGATATGGCTGCACTGAGGAGCACACTCTTGTGTTACTGCATTAGTGCTAAAAATAAAAGATAATTCACTCTGTATTCTTTCCGTGTAGTCACATAATTCAGTTACCAGCGTTGGATTTCAGTTATGGAGGCCGGGAACCAGAAAATATAATCTTGAATGTTAAATGATATTTGGCACTAATTACAATCCTTCCATGGCATGAATAGGAACCATGTAACTTTTAGCTTTTATATTTCCTTTAACATAAGATTCAGTTAATAAGGCTTCATTTGGCATGTGTCATTTTAAGAGCCCACTGTTTGGCAAGCAAACACTGAACGACGCTGTCATTTAGCGGACGCTTTGATCTAACAGGAACATACAAGACAGGCATGTAGAAAGTACCGCGGGAAACCATGGATCAGAAAAGCATCGTTCGAACGGTATATCGGTGGGCAGAGTTAAGGAAGACTTCTACCAGGCACAGAGCAACATATCCACATCTCAGCTCCAGGGACTGTAGATAATGTCACTCAGCCTGAACACAGCTCTCGTAAACACACTGGTAGCTCTTAGTGCTGTTAGAGGCCTTGGTGACCAGTAATGACTCTATTGTCTTCTAATGTAGACATCTAACAAAAGGCATGCATTCCTATTCCTTGACAATGACTTTGACAATGTCTGTGCACACACAAAGAACCTTCCTAGCAACACTGCCCCCGTTGCCTTGGTGTCCAGGTATAATTAGTTTTTCTTTTTTAATTTGACTTTCTTTTGTGCTTTAATGACAGATTACCCAGGAGCTTAACTGAGACTGGAAGAGTAGCAAAAAATGTGCTCATTGTGATATCATTTCAAAATGGTAAAAAAAATATTTTAGCTGTAGCAAACCTTCTTGAATTAATTCTTAATTTTACTTCATTTTTCATATCTGTGTGTTTACATGCTGATTACCTACCTTGTTGGAGCGTACTAATATCATTGAGCTATAACTATTCTCTGGTATATACATACACCCTTTAGCTTGATCAAATTAGCATTTGCAGAGTTATCTAGTTTTGTAGGTACACACTAAGGTAACAGTCATATTTCAATCATATTTATTTAAAACGACAAACATCAACCCAAGTGTTGTACAATAGAAACAAAACAGAACGAGCACAGGAGACCAACTCCACATGACATAGCACACAACTTCACATGACATAGCACACACAACTCCACATGACATAGCACACAACTCCACATGACATAGCACACACAACTCCACATGACATAGCACACACAACTCCACATGACATAGCACACAACTCCACATGACATAGTACACACAACTCCACATGACATAGCACACAACTCCACATGACATAGGACACAACTCCACATGACATAGCACACACAACTTTACATGACATAGCACACACAACTCCACATAACATAGCACACACAACTTCACATGACATAGCACACACAACTCCACATGACATAGCACACATACACATACATACAGAAAGGTATTGTGTATCTAATGTATGTAGGATTAAGGTTACTTGTGTCCAATGTTGGGTTGGAGTTACCTGTTGTGAATCTGTATCTATCTATAGTTGGGTGAGGGTTGATGAGTGTGGACTTCTCAAGTACCACGTTGCGTAGCTGACGCCAGTGAACCTGCATGGTGCAGTGAACCTGCATGGTGCAGTGAACCTGCATGGTGCAGTGAACCTGCATGGTGCAGTGAACCTCCATGGTGCAGTGAACCTGCATGGTGCAGTGAACCTGCATGGTGCAGTGAACCTCCATGGTGCAGTGAACCTGCATGGTGCAGTGAACCTGCATGGTGCAGTGAACCTCCATGGTGCAGTGAACCTCCATGGTGCAGTGAACCTGCATGGTGTAGTGAACCTGCATGGTGCAGTGAACCTGCATGGTGCAGTGAACCTGCATGGTGCAGTGAACCTGCATGGTAAGGTGTCCTCTCTCCGCAGGTATCCTTCTTCCTGTTCATCGTGTTCGTGGTGTACACAATGCTGCCCTTCTCCATGCGGGGCGCGGTCATCGCCAGCACCCTCACCTCCTCCTCACACACGCTGGTGCTGGGAGCCTGCCTGTCAGTCTCCACCGAGGACAGGGACTCTCTGGTCTGGCAGGTACGCAACACGCATGACATGGTCTAGCGATTTCCTGCTCGGCAGCTTTCTGATTGGTCCAGGGGTTGTTACTGATTTCCTGCTCGGCTCAACAGCTTTCTGATTGGTCCAGGGGTTGTTTTCTCACTGGTCAGTGCCGTCTACTCGGTTAGTTCCCGTGGGAACCAGTCGAATGTGTCCTTGTATGACTCAGTTGGTAGAGCATTACGCAAACCGTGTTACAAATGTTGGATTCTCTTTGAGACCTAATAATTCTGATGTGTTTATTTACCAGATACTTTTATCGACAGGGGGATTTGAACCTGCAACCTCTTGATCTGCAGTATATTGTAGCACATTTCTTGGCCTAATTATCTAGCAGTAATATTTCTATCACAAGTCAAATGCTCTTCCGCTGAGCTACTACAATTTTCTATCCACTGCATATCTATAGATACTTCACTGCTCAATGTTTTTGTCTATCAATATCTATCAATATTTACGTGATTCCATTTCACTTAAACATCAAGTGTTTGTCCTAGAACTGTTCGTATTTTACGGCAGAACAGCTGGTGTTCAAAATTCATAGAAACAGTCCGGACTTGTGAAAGAAGGTGTGAGCGTGTCATGCACTGCTATTTCTGTCCCTGCCGTTGTTTAAGTGTCAAAGAAGCTTTCGTCTGAAGTGTGCTTCACACCTATCACTAAGAGCCTTTGACTCAGTCAGTCAGGCACAGGCTGATCCTAGGGGTGGCAGGGGGGTGGGGGTGGGGGGCAGGGTGCACAGAGACTTGCCACCTCAATCCCTCCATGCTAAAATATATATATATTTAACATTTATAGTACATTTGTTTCAATAATATGAATATTATTGGCATTATTCAAATGTTATTATAATTTATGGTGGCATCAGGTGACACCAGCCTATCTGTCTGTCTGTCTGTCTGTCTGAGTCTCTCTGTCTGTCTCTCTGTGTCTCTCTGTCTGTCTCTCTCGCTGTCTGTCTGTCTCTCTCTCTCTATCTGAGGGGCAGGGGCTAACAAGGGCACCAGCTGCATATGGTGGGGCACAGGGGCGTTGCTAGACATCCAGCTCTACTGTGGCACAGGCCCCTCATTAGAGTTGCTCATCACTTTTTTGTTTTATTTATCTTTTTCAAGCTTGCTGCGTACAAGAAGTGTGCAACACAATGTACTATACAAACTTCCCTTGCTTATCCCAGTATATGTACAGTTCAGGGACGTAAGTTTGATATCATCATTGATATCATCAGGGACATCAATAGTAAATGCGAGCGAGCATTTTTGCAATAATTTGCACACAAGAAACGCTTCTTGTAATATAATACATTGGACTGATGTTGTTATTATGTTTGAGTCAAAATAAGAAGCATGTTTTCTCCACTGATAGGGCACCCTAGAAAGGAATAGCAAACTGGGCCACGGTACAAGACCCTTTATCATGTTTCAACTACCATAGGGGCATCCAAGAGGGCACTTTTGCTAGAGTGGAGTCACTAGGGGGGTCACCAGGAAGGGGGCACCAGAAAGGGGGCACCAGGAAGGGGTCACCAGGAAGGGGGCACCAGGAAGGGGTCACCAGGAAGGGGTCACCAGGAAGGGGGCTCCAGGAAGGGGGCACCAGGGGCCTTCTGAGCTTAACGTGCCTTCCGTTTGTTTATCTCTTAGATTTTGGCCAATATCATAATTTTCATCTGTGGGAACATAGCAGGAGCGTATCATAAACATCTGATGGAACTGGCCCTGAAACAGACCTACCACGACACATGCAACTGCATCAGGTCCCCTATCAAACTAGAGTTTGAAAAACGACAACAGGTAAGGCCATGGTTTATACTATTGCATGACCTAAATGGGCCCCTCGTATAAATCATATTTTATATTTTTGATAATTTTGTCAGCAGGACCACCGTTAGTATATTGGGGCTTATAATTCGCAAAGTATCAAAATTGACAATTTATTTCTCTCAAATGACAAAGAGAATTTAGATGAGAATGAAAATGCCGTTCATATTTGTCTCAGAAGTGTTCTACTAGACTTACGAGCTGTCCAAAACACCCCACCATCATCACATGACATTACAGGAAGTGATGTTGACCTACTCTAGCTAGCAATTAACCTACTCAGCATTTAGCTGGCCAATAATCTGGCAACAACAAGACAGTATTTCTACTCATCATCGGAGGGTGAATCAGCTCCCTATTAAATCAAACAGATTTAGAGAACCACAGACCACTCAAAGTTCTTTTCTGGCCACTATTCAATTACATTTAAGTATACACAGCATGGAAAGAACTACTGCATTTCTGTCTACAGTGATGTTCTCTTTTCAAAGCTCAAAGCAGGCTTATGTATTAATACTGTGTTGATTATGTATGAATTTAGAATGGCTTTATCAAAAGCAGCAGGGCAAATTTGCTCTAACCACTGAATTTAACGGTTCCGTGGTTTATTAGCACACGCTTCAGTCTAGTATGAGAAACGATGTAATTGCATGTTGTACGGATGACAATATTGCATGCTGATGATTAGCCTACAGCTCAACATGAAGGCTAACTAGAAACTGTGCCAGTTTTTTGTCTTTCTTATTTTAATATATCACCTCCAAACCCATTGTTTAAACTAATATCAAACATCCAAACATTTGGAGAATTTTCATGGGTGTACTTGTCTACATCTGATGGATGCCTCTGTAGATCACAAGAAATCACCAGATCGATTCCCGTGTCTGCCAAAACTATTAGGTTGAATGGTTGAATTTACTCATCCAGCCAACGAATACTATTACCATTGACAGTAAATATCGGACTGCCAGTGAAAGAGCCTGACTGAGGCGAACGGCAATAAAGTAGCCTACTGTCCAACTGAGCTCACATTATCAATCAAAATACAATTTACACCCCCCATGCAAGAAAGACACTAGCTAGATGCAGCTCTAATCTACGATCCTGGACGTTTGTGGTGTAGTATTATCGAGTGAAATATTACATTGCAAAGCAGCGCATTGCAACCAGATAATGTCTGACTGACGCTAACTGCAATACCGTCTAACGGAGGTCACGATATAACTCAAAATACAACTTTTACACCCCAGGCAAGAACTCCCGAGACGCTGGCTAGATGAAGCATCTTTATGTGTGTAAAACACAATCCTCCTGAATGTTCTTGGTGTAGAGTAAACTAAACTTCCGCTAGTTAGTATCTCCCAGAAGTTAAAGATCCTGTAAAGTGGATTTGAAAAGGAGTTTAAAGTTCACCACACCACAGAAGAATGTGTTATTAACTACCCATCCAAATTTGAAAAAAAACTAAACACCGACAAGTATGTTAAATTGGGTGTGCTTTGCCTTCGGCAAGGGCACAACCTTTGTTCTCTCACATATATATTATTGGGTGTGCTTTGCCTTCGGCAAGGGCACAACCTTTGTTCTCTCACATATATATTATTGGGTGTGCTCAAGCCTTCGGCGAGAGCACAACCTTTGTTCTCTCACATATTTATTTATTTATTATTGTTTATTTTCGCCCCCCTAAGGATCAGTCAATATTTGGACTACATACACAACGGCGGTGTCAAAAGGTTCGTCTTGGTAGCGATTGCGTTGGTTGTATTTTTATTTACGTTCCGTTGCATGGTTTAAGTAGAAATTGCGTTTTTGTGGTGAAAAGTGAAGCTAACGGTGGCTAATTTGCTAGCCACAGTCACTGACGTTACTAACGTCACTACGTCACTAACGTCACGAAAACACACGTGACTACCTGTAGCAGAACATTCGTTTCACATCTGTTAACTTGGGGGATAGCTAGGCTAACTATAGCTTTACTGCAAGGCAGCTGCAGGAACGCCACAAGCAAAGAGGCCAGGGTGATAACTATTTACTCATTTTACTTTGTGATGTGAAACACAATTATGAAATGTAATGTACAATATTAGCTGATATTATTAAGGAAGGGGCCCACATCTACTTTTGGAAACGGTAGTCTACTATTTCACTGAAGCATTAGCATCATGACATTAGCCTCTGTTGCCCGGGCAACACATACTACAGTGGTCTATGATGCATCTGTTTTCAATCTTTAAAATAAACATTCCTCACAAATACATTTTCGTTGTAGGATTTATTATGACATTACATTACAAGTAAACGATTTGTGGGGGAAATTATCATTACCTGTGGTTTCAAACCAGGGTAGCTCACTGCAACACTGTAGCCTACGCGAGACACTACAAAAACATCTACACAACATGTTCGGCACTCCCCTTACTTAAATCAAAAGTCTAACTACTAACCTGAACTTCATTGCCACAGCCTAAACTTTGTCAATCTGTTCATGAAAATAATTAATTTCAGCCTAAACCGTACAACGGAACGCTAAATCCAATTCAACCAACACAATCGCTACCAAGACGAACACAGCAGTAGTCTAGTACTGTACTGTAGTAGTAGAATTTACCGGGGCAGCTTCTCCACACAGGGCTATATCGCATTTTGCGTTGTTACTGACAATGATCGCTACCAGTGAGCTTTTTATGAATGAGCGATTTTCCACTAAATAAATGTCAAGCTTATTTACGTTTTTGGGGGCATATTTTCAATTAGCAGATGGTACTGTTTGAATCGCGATTCCATCTTCTACTGCCGGTAACGTCGTAGAATAATCTTCAAAGGGGGTTCTTTATTAATGAATGAATGCAATATGAGTAGGCTAAATGCCTGAAAATATCACGAGAAGGGAAAACTTAAAAGGACATTTAAGTCATAGAGATTAGGTCCATTTTTACACCGGTCTGCCAAATTTATTCGTTTTGATTCAGCTATGAGGCTACCTCTTGCAGGGGAAATGAGAAGACATCATATTTAATTCTACACTTCACTCGTATTTTCAGTTGTAAATGAGCAGCACAAAAAAAATGCTTTTAAATCTATGTAATGTTTATAAATAATAAGTATGCATTTTAATATAAAATATACAGATATATCAGTTGTAAAAATGTCATTCAAAAACGGACCCCTGTGCAACCGACGCAAGCAAGCACACCCTACAATTTCCCCAGAAATTGTACCCTCTCTAGTTATTATTATTATTATTCTTTTTGCCCCCCTAAAACTCAGTCAATATTTGGCCTACATAGACAACCTAGGTGTCAAAAGTTTTGTCTTGGTAGCGATTGAGTTGCTTCTATTGGGATTTACGTTCCGTTGCATGGTTTAGGCTCAAGTTAAGTTTTTGTGGTGAAAAGTGAAGCTAACGGTGGCTAATTTGCTAGCCACAGTCACTGACGTTACTAACGTCACTACGTCACTAACGTCACGAAAGCACACGTGACTACCTGTAGCAGAACATTCGTTTCGCATCTGTTAACTTGGGGAATAGCTAGGCTAACTATAGCTTTACTGCAAGGCAGCTGCAGAAACGCCACAAGCAAAGAGGCCAGGGTGATAACTATTTACTCATTTTACTTTGTGATGTGGAACACAATTGTGAAATGTAATGTACAATATTAGTTGATATTATTAAGGAAGTAGGCCCACATCTACTTTCGGAAACGGTAGTCTACTATTTCACTGAAGCATTAGCATGACATTAGCCTCTGTTGCCCGGGCAACACATACTACAGTGGTCTATGATGCATCTGTTTTCAATTGTTAAAATAAAAATTCCTCACAAATACATTTTCGTTGTAGGATTTATTATGACATTACATTAAAAGTAAACGATTTCTTGGTGAAATTATCATTACCTGTGGTTTCAAACCAGTGTTGCTCACTGCAACGCTGTAGCCTACGCGAGACACACTACAAAAACATCTACACAGCTGTTTAGGAAGTCAAACGGCGACAGAACATGTTCGGCACTCCCCTTACTTAAATCAAAAGTCTATCTGACTACTGTACTAACCTGAACTTCATTGCCACAGCCTAAACTTTGTCAATCTGTTCATGAAAATAATTCATTTCAGCCTAAACCGTACAACGGAACGTTAAATTCAATTCAACCAACGCAATCGCTACCAAGACGAACACAGCAGTAGTCTACTAGTACTGTACCGTAGTAGTACAATTTACCGGGGCAGCTTCTCCACACAGGGCTATATCGCTTTTTGCGTTGTTACTGACAATGATCGCTACCAGCGAGCTTTTTATGAATGAGCGATTTTCCACTAAATAAATGTCAAGCTTATTTACGTTTTGGGGGGCATATTTTCAGTTAGCAGATGGTACTGTTTGAATTGCGATTCCATCTTCTACTGCCGGTAACGTCGTAGAATAATCTTCAAAGGGGGTTCTTTATTAATGAATGAATGCAATGAGTAGGCTAAATGCATGAAAATATCACGAGAAGGGAAAAACTTAAAAGGACGTTTAAGTCATAGAGATTAGGTACATTTTTACACCGGTCTGCCAAATGTATTCGTTTTGATTCAACGATGAGGCTGCCTCTTGCAGGGGAAATGAGAAGACATCTATTTCATTCTACACTTCAGTCGTATTTTGAGTTGTAAATGAGCAGCAAAAAAAAATGCTTTTAAATCTATGTAATCTTTATAAATAATAAGTATGCATTTTTAATGTAAAATATACAGAAATATCAGTTGTAAAAATGTCATTAAAAAAAGGACCCCTGTGCAACCGACGCAAGCAAGCACACCCTACAATTTCCCCAGAAATTGTACCCTCTCTAGTTATTATTCTTTTTGCCCCCCTAAAACTCAGTAAATATTTGGCCTACATAGACAACCTAGGTGTCAAAATTTTCGTCTTGGTAGCGATTGAGTTGCTTCTATTGGGATTTACGTTCCGTTGCACGGTTTAAGTAGAAATTACGTTTTTGTGGCGAAAAGTGAAGCTAACGGTGGCTAACTTGCTAGCCACAGTCAATGACGCTACTTACATTTACATTTGCATTTAGCAGACGCTTTTATCCAAAGCGACTTCCAAGAGAGAGCTTTACAAAAGAGCATAGGTGACTGATCATAACAACGAGATAGCCACAAAACATTGCGAGCAGCCAAAACATGAAGCACACATTGTGAAAAGCAAATAAGTGCCAAAGGGAAGAACCATAAGAGCATGTAGTTAAACAAGTTACAATTGAACAACATGAAACTCCCCACAAGAGTGCAAGAGTGTACCTGTAGAAAAAACAATCAACAGTAAAAAATATTTCACAGCGAGTACAAGAATTTGAAACCGTTACAACTAACCAACAAGAGCAACAAGTCTCTCAATACGAGTAATTGTGATCCTGGAGGAAACTAACATCAGGTCCAGCCAAGCATTCCTAAGTACTTACGTCACAAAAACTCACGTGACTACCTCTAGCAGAACATTAGTTTAGCAGCTCGTTAACTATAAGCCCAGCTTATATTGTTATATATACTACAGTGGTCTATGATGCATCTGTTTTCAATCGTTAAAATAAACATTCCTCACAAATACATTTTCGTTGTAGGATTTATTATGACATTAGATTACAAGTTAACGATTTGTGGGTGAAATTATCATTACCTGTGGTTTCAAACCAGTGGAGCTCAGTGCAACGCTGTAGCCTACGCGAGACACTACAAAAACATCTACACAGCTGTTTAGGAGGAAGTCAAAAGGCGACAAAACATGATCGGCACTCCCCTTACTTAAATCAAAAGTCTATCTAACTTCTAACCTGAACTTCATTGCCACAGCCTAAACGTTGTCAATCTGTTCATGAAAATTATTAATTTCAGCCTAAACCGTACAACGGAACGTTAAATCCAATTCAACCAACGCAATCGCTACCAAGACGAACACAGCAGTAGTCTACTAGTACTGTACCGTAGTAGTACAATTTACCGGGGCAGCTTCTCCACACAGGGCTATATCGCATTTTGCGTTGTTACTGACAATGATCGCTACCAGTGAGCTTTTTATGAATGAGCGATTTTCCACTAAATAAATGTCAAGCTTATTTACGTTTTGGGGAGCATATTTTCAGTTAGCAGATGGTACTGTTTGAATCGCGATTCCATCTTCTACTGCCGGTAACGTCATAGAATAATCTTCAAAGGGGGTTCTTTATTAATGAATGAATGCAATGAGTAGGCTACATGCCTGAAAATATCACGAGAAGGGAAAAACTTAAAAGGACGTTTAAGTCATACAGATTAAGTCAATTTTTACACCGGTCTGCCAAATTTATTCGTTTTGATTCAACGATGAGGCTGCCCCTTGCAGGGGAAATGAGAAGACATCTTCATTCTACACTTCACTCGTATTTTCAGTTGTAAATGAGCAGCAAAAAAAAAAAGCTTTTAAATCTATGTAATCTTTATAAATAATAGGTATGCATTTTTATATAAAATATACAGAAATATCAGTTGTAAAAATGTCATTCAAAAACGGACCCCTGTTCAACCGACGCAAGCAAGCACACCCTACAATTTCCCTAGAAATTGTACCCTCTCTAGTTAGGCTTTGAAATCCTGATAAAATCAACACTCTTCTCTGCTTGAGACTGGGGGGGGGGGGGGGGGTACAGCAGGAGGAGCCATTCAGTGATCTGACATACATGGGTCAAAATGACCCATCTATAATGATGTAGATATGTCAATTTTTTGGCTCCGCCCATTAAAACCTGATCTGAAAACGGAAGAGAAACTGTTCTACGGTTTAACTCCACATTTCAGTGCGACCAAGTTTTAGCGCTTTGCACATGCTTTCAGGAACTCATTTCACACGTATATAATGTACTGAGAAGCAAATCATTGAATTTGCTTTACAGGATCTTTAACATTGACTAAACTGATGTTCGCTATGTAATCGCGCGGGGGTTTGTGACGTGTGACGTCCTGACGTTTCTGACTGTGGCTAGCTAGTTAGCTACTGTTAGCTTCACTTTTCACCACCAAAAACTTAAATTATGGCTAAACCGTCAAACGGAACGTTCGCGGAGATACAAGCAATGCAATCGGGACCAAGACGAACATTTTGACACCAACTTAATCTATGAAGTGCAAAAATTGATCTTATTTTAAGGGTGGGAAAATTATAATGAATAATAAGATATATGAGAGAATATACATTGTGCCCTGCCAAAGGCAAACACACCCAATAATAATATGGTGATTTGAAAATGACGGCTCTTTACAAAAGTAACACAAAACAAGTACAGCTGTTTCATTTGTATTATCATCTGGGTTGCTCTGTCCAAGCTGTCCAAGCAGTCTTGCTGCAGTGCAGAGGGAGCTAACAGCCAGACTGGTCTTGATGCAGTGCAGAGGGAGCCAACAGCCAGACTGGTCTTGATGCAGTGCAGAGGGAGCTAACAGCCAGTCTGGTCTTGATGCAGTGCAGAGGGAGCCAACAGCCAGACTGGTCTTGATGCAGTGCAGAGGGAGCTAACAGCCAGTCTGGTCTTGATGCAGTGCAGAGGGAGCCAACAGCCAGACTGGTCTTGATGCAGTGCAGAGGGAGCTAACAGCCAGTCTGGTCTTGATGCAGTGCAGAGGGAGCCAACAGCCAGACTGGTCTTGATGCAGTGCAGAGGGAGCTAACAGCCAGTCTGGTCTTGATGCAGTGCAGAGGGAGCCAACAGCCAGACTGGTCTTGATGCAGTGCAGAGGGAGCTAACAGCCAGTCTGGTCTTGATGCAGTGCAGAGGGAGCCAACAGCCAGACTGGTCTTGATGCAGTGCAGCGGGAGCTAACAGCCAGTCTGGTCTTTGATTTGAGATATTTGAGTATTTGATCTCAGTAAATCACATTGTCTGGACCCCTGAGAAAAGCCCTTGTGGCCCAAGGATGGACAGTCAGTTACTAACTGACCATTGCTATTTGACCATCGGCTTTATTTAAACTATAAAAGGTATGATTTATGTGGTCCTGTTCTGTCCTGTTGTAGGAACGCCTCCTGTTGTCCTTGTTACCGGCTCACATCGCTCGAGTGATGAAGGCTGAGATCATACAGAGGTTGCAAGGCCCAAACTTTGGCCAAGTGGAGAATGCTAACAACTTTCACAACTTGTATGTCCAACGGCACATCAACGTCAGGTCTGTGCCGAACGGAAATGTAACTGTAGTGTTTCTGTAATCCTGTAAAAGTGGACAAAACCATTGTCAACCATTCTCTACTATCATTTCTAGTCATCTTTCTCTGTGTTTCTATGTCCTAGTATATTGTATGCTGATATAGTAGGCTTCACTCGTTTGGCTAGCGACTGTTCTCCCGGAGAGTTGGTCCACATGCTTAATGAACTTTTCGGCAAATTTGATCAAATTGCCAAGGTAAACACCTCCTCACAGTCTCAGTAAAACTTTGCCAGCACATCCACATGCATGAGCAGGCAGACACAGTAATGGATCATCATGATTTAGCATTGTGCACATCCAATATCACTTTAAATCAATGTTTACTACGTTATTTGACATTTTGATAGAATAAATGATTGAATCTGACTGTTTTCAAGTTTTATAACTCTGTATTTCCAAAGGAAAACGAATGCATGAGGATAAAAATTCTGGGAGACTGCTATTACTGTGTGTCTGGCCTGCCAGAGTCGCTTCCAAACCATGCCAAGAACTGTGTGAAAATGGGCCTTGACATGTGTGAAGCTATAAAGTAAGTACACACCATTATCCCTGTGTTTTCTGCTCTCTGGGGCCAGTAATAAGCCTGATGTGATGGTACTATAAGCCTGATATGATGGCATTATTACTGTATGTGTACATTGACAAGATGAAAAGAAGCTGATGTTTCAGGTAACTGACCTGAGTCTAAATGAGCACTAACAACAAGAGAAGAAACAGTCAAATTATTGTTCCAAGCCCAAAGTCACTGCATCTAGGAATCATCTTGTTGTTTTAGTTTTTTTTGGTAACTAATCGAACCTAGACATAGATTGTCAGATTGTATCGGCATGATTATTGTACATGATTCATGGCTTGTGGAATGGAAATCCGAAAAAATGGGAATCAGTATTAAGATTATTGCACACTGAGCATGTGTAACATGTTTGGTTTATCACTGAGCATGTGTAACATGTTTGGTTTAACACTGAACATGTGTAACATCTTTGGTTTATCACTGAGCATGTGTAACATGTTTGGTTTATCACTGAACATGTGTAACATGTTTGGTTTATCACTGAGCATGTGTAACATGTTCGGTTTATCACTGAGCATGTGTAACATGTTTGGTTTATCACTGAGCATGTGTAACATGTTTGGTTTATCACTGAACATGTGTAACATGTTTGGTTTATCACTGAGCATGTGTAACATGTTTGGTTTATCACTGAGCATGTGTAACATGTTTGGTTTATCACTGAACATGTGTAATATGTTTGGTTTATCACTGAGCATGTGTAACATGTTTGGTTTATCACTGAGCATGTGTAACATGTTTGGTTTATCACTGAGCATGTGTAACATCTTTGGTTTATCATAGAAAAGTGCGAGATGCTACAGGAGTGGACATCAACATGCGTGTCGGAGTGCATTCTGGGAACGTCCTGTGTGGCGTCATTGGCCTCCAGAAATGGCAATACGATGTCTGGTCACATGATGTCACCTTGGCCAATCATATGGAGGCTGGGGGAGTTCCAGGGTAAGCAAAGCTAAATGGAAGTGAATTAAATGTTGTTTATACTTCATCTCTATAGTAACACTGCATAGCCCCTCATTAGGAATTTATCTTGAGATACTTGGTTCCCTACAAAACCTGACTTTGTTGCACAAAATAAGGACAACGTAATGGTCACTACAATAGTTGTTGATGTGGAGTGCATGTTATGTTCATCCTGTGGGCTCCTGTGACTCACAACAACAACAACAACAAGATTTGTTCACAGTTTTACATTTTAATTAACTAAAAGTTTTGGGTACAATAAACACAATTCAAAGGAGATAGAAGTCTCAATATTTGTCTTCTATGTTTCTCTCTCCGAATTTAATAACTAGTTTATTTGAAGCTCATATTGTATTATTGTGTTCATAATGTGTCTGTTGTGCGTGTGTCCTGTGTTGTGAGTGTGTGTCCTGTGAGTGTGTGTCCTGTGTTGTGAGAGTGTGTCCTGTGTTGTGAGTGTGTGTCCTGTGTTGTGAGAGTGTGTCCTGTGTTGTGAGTGTGTGTCCTGTGTTGTGCGTGTGTGTCCTGTGTTGTGAGAGTGTGTCCTGTGTTGTGAGTGTGTGTCCTGTGTTGTGAGAGTGTGTCCTGTGTTGTGAGTGTGTGTCCTGTTTTGTGAGAGTGTGTCCTGTGTTGTGAGTGTGTGTCCTGTGTTGTGAGTGTGTGTCCTGTGTTGTGAGAGTGTGTCCTGTGTTGTGCGTGTGTGTCCTGTGTTGTGCGTGTGTGTCCTGTGTTGTGAGTGTGTGTCCTGTGTTGTGTGTGTCCTGTGTTGTGCGTGTGTGTCCTGTGTTGTGAGAGTGTGTCCTGTGTTGTGAGTGTGTGTCCTGTGTTGTGAGTGTGTGTCCTGTGTTGTGAGTGTGTGTCCTGTGTTGTGAGAGTGTGTCCTGTGTTGTGAGAGTGTGTCCTGTGTTGTGAGTGTGTGTCCTGTGTTGTGAGTGTGTGTCCTGTGTTGTGAGTGTGTGTCCTGTGTTGTGAGAGTGTGTCCTGTGTTGTGAGAGTGTGTCCTGTGTTGTGTGTGTGTGTCCTGTGTTGTGAGTGTGTGTCCTGTGTTGTGCGTGTGTGTCCTGTGTTGTGAGTGTGTGTCCTGTGTTGTGAGAGTGTGTCCTGTGTTGTTAGTGTGTGTCCTGTGTTGTGAGTGTGTGTCCTGTGAGTGTGTGTCCTGTGTTGTGAGTGTGTGTCCTGTGAGTGTGTGTCCTGTGTTGTGAGAGTGTGTCCTGTGTTGTGAGTGTGTGTCCTGTGTTGTGTGTGTGTCCTGTGTTGTGAGTGTGTGTCCTGTGTTGTGTGAGTGTGTGTCCTGTGTTGTGAGAGTGTGTCCTGTGTTGTGAGTGTGTGTCCTGTGTTGTGAGTGTGTGTCCTGTGTTGTGACTGTGTGTCCTGTGTTGTGAGTGTGTGTCCTGTGTTGTGACTGTGTGTCCTGTGTTGTGAGTGTGTGTCCTGTGTTCTGCGTTTTGATATTTTTTTTGCTTTTTTAATCTAAACTCCATGGAACCCGGGGGAGGCCAAAGACAAATTTCCAGAAACAGATAACAAAGTTGATCAAATCTAATCTTGTACACCTGGCTGGCAGGCGAGCCTTCCTTATGCATGCTATCTCAGTAGCAGAGTAAGGACTGTTCTGCTGTCTGGCAGGCGAGCCTTCCTTATGCATGCTATCTCAGTAGCAGAGTAAGGACTGTTCTGCTGTCTGGCAGGCGAGCCTTATGCATGCTATCTCAGTAGCAGAGTAAGGACTGTTCTGCTGTCTGGCAGGCGAGCCTTCCTTATGCATGCTTTCTCAGTAGCAGAGTAAGGACTGTTCTGCTGTCTGGCAGGCGAGCCTTCCTTATGCATGCTATCTCAGTAGCAGAGTAAGGACTGTTCTGCTGTCTGGCAGGCGAGCCTTCCTTATGCATGCTTTCTCAGTAGCAGAGTAAGGACTGTTCTGCTGTCTGGCAGGCGAGCCTTATGCATGCTATCTCAGTAGCAGAGTAAGGACTGTTCTGCTGTCTGGCAGGCGAGCCTTCCTTATGCATGCTATCTCAGTAGCAGAGTAAGGACTGTTCTGCTGTCTGGCAGGCGAGCCTTATGCATGCTATCTCAGTAGCAGAGTAAGGACTGTTCTGCTGTCTGGCAGGCGAGCCTTATGCATGCTATCTCAGTAGCAGAGTAAGGACTGTTCTGCTGTCTGGCAGGCGAGCCTTATGCATGCTATCTCAGTAGCAGAGTAAGGACTGTTCTGCTGTCTGGCAGGCGAGCCTTATGCATGCTATCTCAGTAGCAGAGTAAGGACTGTTCTGCTGTCTGGCAGGCGAGCCTTATGCATGCTATCTCAGTAGCAGAGTAAGGACTGTTCTGCTGTCTGGCAGGCGAGCCTTCCTTATGCATGCTATCTCAGTAGCAGAGTAAGGACTGTTCTGCTGTCTGGCAGGCGAGCCTTATGCATGCTATCTCAGTAGCAGAGTAAGGACTGTTCTGCTGTCTGGCAGGCGAGCCTTATGCATGCTATCTCAGTAGCAGAGTAAGGACTGTTCTGCTGCCTGGCAGGCGAGTCCACATCACCTCGGTGACGCTGGAGCACCTCAAGGGGGCGTACCTGGTGGAGGACGGCGAGGGGCAGGAGAGAGACCCCTACCTCAAGGAGCACAGGGTCATCACCCACCTGGTCATCAACCCCAAGGTAGTCAACCCCCTCCAAGCCAGGGTTCTGGAGGTTTTCAACAAGTCTTCTAACATAATGAATACCATAACAAATTAAAGTTAGTACTACAATTATTAGAATTAAACTGCGACACGCACAACTTAACGTGGAAGTGACAGAAAGTGTGGATCCTCTTCCTGTGTGAATGATCAGGTGGAGCGCCGTAGCCCCCTGCACCAGTACCGGCCGCGCCACGCCCCCAAGATGAGGGCGTCGGTACGGATGACGCGCTACCTGGAGTCCTGGGGCGCTGCCAAGCCCTTCGCTAACCTGCACCACCGCGACAGCATGACCAACGACAATGGCAAGATCAACACGGCTGTAAGTGGCGTGTCAAGTACTTCATTGTGCTATTTTGTGTTAAACTAACGAAACATGATATGTTTACTTATGTTGTGTCATGTTAAGTGTAACATGTAAAGTAAGTAAGTAAATTACTTAATTAGTTGTTCGACTGTGACAACTAAAATGTGTCACAGTCGCTGTGCAAGAAAAAAACGATACATGGGTTCAAATCCTGCCTGGGCCCTTTGCTGCATGTCTCTCTCTCTCTCCTGTCACACTTCAGTTAAAACTGTCCAATAAAGCAGGAAAATGCTTCCCAAAAGTTTTGAAAACAATTCAAAAATAAAACTACACATGCTTAAAACTCTTCTGTGCATTCTCTTGGCACCAGGATGTGCCCATGGGCCAGTACCATTTCCAGAGGAGATCTGAGAGGTAAGAGCCATGTATATATCTGTGGGTGTTTGGATACATGGATTGGGTTACGGTTACTATGAGAACGGTTTACAGGCATTTACATGTATTGAAATTAAACGTGTTACGTTTTTGTTATATACAAAAATATTGTATATAACAATTTCCAACATAATAGTTTTTAACACATTACTGTTGTCAGAGCTTCCCCAGTGTTCAAGTTACCATGTTTTGACTTCAATCTTTGTACAGTGTTTTAAATCTCTGAAAACAGGCTAATCCATACCGGATTAAACACAAAACACATCCTATTACCCCAAGAAGTTTTGTACTCATGTCTTTATGTGCTTAATTTTAATATTAATTCTTTGAAGCTCGCTGTGTTTGACAAGACCAATTTATAACCAGACATCAAAGTCACAACAACAAAGCTGGTTTAAATAACCCAAAAATGGGTCACTGTCCTAAGGATTTGTGGTACTCACTCTAAATGGATTTACGGGTAATTCATTCAGGTACTTCAGTTTTTACAATGTGTCAATAATTACAGAATGTTCTTATTATTGTTCTCCTATTAAGAACCAAATCTCAAAAGAAGAGATTTGAAGAAGAATTCAATGAGAGGATGATTCGAACTTTTGATGGAATTAATTCCCAAAAGTAAGTGAGTTAAAGTTGGAGGTTTCATTACTGGAGGCGAAGCTGTGTTGAAGTGTTTAATAACGCTGTGTCTTAACACTTGTGTGTTTCAGACAATGGCTCAAATCAGAGGACATTCAGAGAATATCATTATTCTTTCACAACAAGGTGTTAGAGAAAGAGGTAAGATGTCACATTTGATATTTGGGTGTGCTTTGCCTTCGGCAATGGCACAACCTTTGTTCTCTCACATATATATTATTGGGTGTGCTTTGCCTTCGGCAAGGGCACAACCTTTGTTCTCTCACA
This sequence comes from Osmerus eperlanus, assembly GCF_963692335.1. Lineage (NCBI taxonomy): Eukaryota > Metazoa > Chordata > Actinopteri > Osmeriformes > Osmeridae > Osmerus > Osmerus eperlanus. The sequence goes on from NC_085024.1 coordinate 2,480,339, forward strand.
TATAATATTATTATTATTATTATTATTCTTTTTGCCCCCCTAAAACTCAGTCAATATTTGGCCTACATAGACAAAGTAGGTGTCAAAAGTTTCGTCTTGGTAGCGATTGAGTTGCTTCTATTGGAATTTACGTTCTGTTGCATGGTTTAGGCTGAAGTTAAGTTTTTGTGGCGAAAAGTGAAGCTAACGGTGGCTAATTTGCTAGCCACAGTCACTGACGTTACTAACGTCACTACGTCACTAACGTCACGAAAACACGCGTGACTACCTTTGGCAGAACATTCGTTTCGCATCTGTTAACTTGGGGGATAGCTAGGCTAACTATAGCTTTACTGCAAGGCAGCTGCAGAAACGCCACAAGCAAAGAGGCCAGGGTGATAACTATTTACTCATTTTACTTTGTGATATGACACACAATTGTCATGTGTAATGTACAGTATAAGCTGATATTATTAAGGAAGTACATCTACTTTCGGAAACAGTAGTCTACTATTTCACTGAAGTATTAGCATCATGACATTAGCCTGTGTTGCCCGGGCAACACATACTACAGTGGTCTATGATGTAGCGTTATCTGTTTTCAATCGTTAAAATAAACATTCCTCACATATACATTTTCGTTGTAGGATTTATTCTGACATTAGTAAACGATTTGTTGGTGAAATTACCATTACCTGTGGTTTCAAACCAGTGTAGCTCACTGCAACGCTGTAGCTTACGTGAGACACACTACAAAAACATCTACACTACACAGCTGTTTAGGAAGTCAAACGGCGACAGAACATGTTCGGCACTCCCCTTACTTAAATCAAAAGTCTATCTAACTACTAACCTGAACTTCATTGCCACAGCCTAAACGTTGTCAATCTGTTCATGAAAATAATTAATTTCAGCTTAAACCGCACAACGGAACGTTAAATCCAATTCAACCAACGCAATCGCTACCAAGACGAACACAGCAGTAGTCTAGTACTGTGCCGTAGTAGTACAATTTACCGGGGCAGCTTCTCCACACAGGGCTATATCGCATTTTGCGTTGTTACTGACAATGATCGCTACCAGTGAGCTTTTTATGAATGAGCGATTTTCCACTAAATAAATGTCAAGCTTATTTACGTTTTGGGGGGCATATTTTCAGTTAGCAGATGGTACTGTTTGAATCGCGATTCCATCTTCTACTGCCGGGCAACGTTGTAGAATAATCTTCAAAGGGGGTTCTTTATTAATGAATGAATGCAATGAGTAGGCTAAATGCCTGAAAATATCATGAGAAGGGAAAAACTTAAAATGACGTTTAAGTCATAGAGATTAGGTCAATTTTTACACCGGTCTGCCCAATTTATTCATTTTGTTTCAACGATGAGGCTGCCTCTTGCAGGGGAAATGAGAAGACATCTATTTCATTCTACACTTCACTCGTATTTTCAGTTGTAAATGAGCAGCAAAAAAAAAATGCTTTTAAATCTATGTCATCTTTATAAATAATAAGTATGCATTTTTATATAAAATATACAGAAATATCAGTTGTAAAAATGTCATTCAAAAACGGACCCCTGTGCAACCGACGCAAGCAAGCACACCCTACAATTTCCCCAGAAATTGTACCCTCTCTAGTTGTGAGAATGCTGTTCAGCATTCTCACTATTGTTTTTCAACTTCTTAGTTCTTCCGCCGTTTTTTGGCCTTTAACTAGTTCTGCATACTTTCACCGATTCCTACAATTTTTGTATCAAAACGTTCAGCTCCTTCAGGAGATGTTGGCTATGACTTTTGGTATTTCTCACTTTTATACTTTTTAAGACATTAAGGTTTTTGTGCAAATTATTCTCCCATTAAAAGTAATGGTAAATCCTTTCAAATCATTAAAAAGCTTCCTCCTCTTTCAAACGTAACTACTTCAGCATACTTTCAGCTAGAGACACCATTCAACCTTTAAAATGTTCACAAGACATTCAGCTATTCCCAAATGATTCCGTTTTTTCAAATATTCAGCCAATTTTGAATTATGACAGTTTGAAATACATTAAAATGTTTGCTCCTTCTTGATTTTTATGAATATTCAACTAAATTGTCAAACAACTTCCTCTAACGTTCATATAGTTTAACTTACAGAAACAAGTTATACCTTAAAATGTAGGAAAAATTGTCCTCTTTCAGCCAATGTAACTACTAAAGAGCTCACATTTACAGATTTTCAGCTATGAGCCTTGAAGCGAGAGCAGCCTTTCAAATTATCTCACTAACTTCAATGGAGAGGTGGGTAAAATTCGTCAGAGAAAGCGAAAGAAACAAGATTTTGAAACTGCCGGTAGAGTCGTATTTCTGACCGCACAGACATATAAAGGACATCTCTGGTTTCGGCAGAGTCTTGGGTCTCGGAAAATATCCTTATATTTTGGATTGGACGTATAGTTTTGCGTCTAGGTTAACTTGTTTGAGGTGTGGATTCTAGCTACATTAGTTATTCTCTCTGCCCAGCTCGTTACAGTGCGTTCACACTGCAGCGGAGCGGGCGGCGCGCGGCGTCGGCTTCCAATTCATTTTCAATGAAACCAGGCGTTGACGCTCGCGTAGGGCATTGTGGGAAGGCAAGCGGAGCGGAGCGTTGCAAGTTGGATTTTCTCAACTTTATGTAAATGAGGAGCGTGAAAACGCTAGCGTTGGCCAATCGGATTGGTTTCTTGTTTCTTGTAACGTAGCAACTGTTCGTCATGGTAAACATTTCTAGGTTTGACAATTTCAAGATGGAGGAGAAACTTTTCGTATGTGTCTGCACACCCAGTTCTGTTCAGAACAAAGTTACTAATGTGACGAGCCTGAATTTAAAGAATACATTAAACTAATAATGCATGGTGCATGGTTGCCGATGTCGTCATTGTTCCTGGTGTGTTTTTATAGCCTACTTTTAAATTTAGTCGTCACATTACGTGACTGTTCTGTGCCACTGCTAGCTCGCTAGCCCAGCCTACAAACGACTGGTTGAGTGACCGGTGGCGTAACATGTATTCTACTGTAATCTTGCACTAGTAAAATCTTGCACTTACATAAATGTTGTGTAAAAGTAGTATTTTGATCGATATTATGAGTACATGAACCCAAATCTGCACGCTTGGCCATGACTACAACAGTGACCTTAGAGAACTACAACTTTGTATTAACTTGTCTAACACGCCCTCGTGCGTGGTGTACTGTGGGAAGGCAAGCGATGCAGAGCGTTAAAAAACGCTGCAGTGTGAACGCAGCGTTAGCGATCACAGCTGCTCCATCGCCGTGGCAACCAAACAAACACGCAGAAGGAACATGTTTTTGAAACTGCAGGTAGAGTCGTATTTCTGACTGCACAGACATATAAAGAATATCTCTGGTTTCGGCAGAGTCTTGGGTCTTGGAAAATATCCTTATTTTTTGGATTGGACGTACAGTTTTGCGTCTAGGTTAACTTGTTTGAGGTGTGGATTTTAGCTACATTTCTGTTATTCTCTACCCTCAGCGCGTTAGCAATCATAGCTGCACCATCACCGTAACGACAGACACGCACCACTCAGTCTCTCACACAGGTGATTGGTACGTTTACTTGACCATGAGAAACCCAATTACTAGCAATTGTCGGTTTATGCCAATTATAGATTACTCCGTTTAGATGTGTAATTAGTTATGCGATTACTCAATAAACGCGTCTACATGATTCTTTTTTATTAATCGTTGTATGCTCCACGGACAAAACTTGCACCATCATCCTTCTGCAACAAAGTGTCGCCGTGTCTTCCTGTATCGGCTCTACTGCTGTATGTTTCATTCCATCAACACATTGAATCCTACTAAGAAAGCCGAGTAAACGCACTCAATGTTAGGCTACATCTGCTACTGCTATTACTATCCCAACTATAATTTCAGCTGTTAAAACGATAATATTCTTGTTACGACTAGCTAGCCTACTTCTTCTGTTTAACAGTTCAGCTTTCAGCTTCTCAGGATTGTAGGCTATTTTAGCTTTTAGCTATGTTAGATGAAGCAGTTCAGCTTCCACACTGCCTCTTTTGTGTCACTCACACATTTTTGAAATTCATTTCAGCTTGCGGGTATTTTCTCATTTCTCACTTTTATACTTTTTAAAATATAAAGGTTTTTGTGCAAATTATTCTCCCTTTAAAAGTAATGGTAAATCCTTTCAAATCATTGTTGGAATGCTGCTCCAGCCCCTTTCAAAAATACCTTTCGGTTGCTTTGAAGCTTCAGCTTATAACTTTCTACTGAGGCAGCCTCATAGCTGAATCAAAACGAATAAATTTGGCAGACCGGTCTAAAAATTGACCTAATCTCTATGACTTAAAACGTCCTTTTAAGTTTTCCCTTCTCGTGATATTTTCAGGCATTTAGCCTACCGCATTCATTCATAATAAAGAACCCCCTTTGAAGATTATTCTACGACGTTACCGGCAGTAGAAGATGGAATCGCGATTCAAACAGTACCATCTTCTAACTGAAAATATGCCCCCAAAAACGTAAATAAGCTTGACATTTATTTAGTGGAAAATCGCTCATTCATAAAAAGCTCACTGGTAGCGATCATTGTCAGTAACAACGCAAAATGCGATATAGCCCTGTGTGGAGAAGCTGCCCCGGTAAATTCTACTACAGTACACTAGACTACTGCTGTGTTCGTCTTGGTAGCGATTGCGTTGGTTGAATTCGATTGAACGTTCCGTTGTACGGTTTAGGCTGAAATTAATTATTTTCATGAACAGATTGACAAAGTTTAGGCTGTGGCAAAAAAGTTCAGGTTAGTAGTCAGATAGTTTCACCTATTGAAAGACTTTTGATTTAAGTAAGGGGAGTGCCGAACATGTTCTGTCGCCGTTTGACTTCCTAAACAGCTGTGTACTGTAGATGTTTATGTAGTGTCTCGCGTAAGCTACAGCGGTGCAGTGAGCAACACTGGTTTGAAACCACAGGTAATGATAATTTCACCAACAAATCGTTTACTTGTAATGTAATGTCATAATAAATCCTACAACGAAAATGTATTTGTGAGGAATGTTTATTTTAACGATTGAAAACAGATGCATCATAGACCACTGTAGTATGTGTTGCCCGGGCAACAGAGGCTAATGTCATGCTAATGCTTCAGTGAAATAGTAGACTACCGTTTCCGAAAGTAGATGTGGGCCTACTTCCTTAATAATATCAACTAATATTGTACATTACATTTCACAATTGTGTTTCACATCACAAAGTAAAATGAGTAAATAGTTATCACCCTGGCCTCTTTGCTTGTGGCGTTTCTGCAGCTGCCTTGCAGTAAAGCTATAGTTAGCCTAGCTATCCCCCAAGTTAACAGATGCGAAACGAATGTTCTGCTACAGGTAGTCACGCGTGTTTTCGTGACGTAGTGACGTTAGTAACGTCAGTGACTGTGGTTAGCAAATTAGCCACCGTTAGCTTCACTTTTCGCCACAAAAACTTAACTTCAGCCTAAACCATGCAACGGAACGTAAATAAAAAAACAAGCAACTCAATCGCTACCAAGACGAAACTGTTGACACCTAGGTTGTCTATGTAGGCCAAATATTGACAAAGATTTAGGGGGGCAAAAATAAATAATAACTAGAAAAGGCTGTTCCTGCGAAACAGCTGACCATGCTAAAAAAGCTGAAAAGTAAAAATTTAGTAGAAAGTTATGAGCTGAAGCTTCAAAGCAACCGAAAGGTATTTTTGAAAGGGGCTTGAGTATGGAAGCAAATTGTTACCAAAATTCAAATGAAAATGCATTTCCAGAAATGCATTTGCATTTTAAGAATGTGGTTGCATTATTTGACTCATAAATGAAATTAGTAATCAATCATCCTATTTGCATTTTAATTTTCTTCTTCAAGAGTGCTCAATCTTTCACTTAATTAAAATGAAAAAGAAATAGACATTTGAGATTTAATTTTCAAAAAAAATTCAAATAGATACCAAAATTCAATTTGAAATGTAAAATTTGAAAATTAAAATGCATTTCCAGAAATGCATTTTCATTTTAAGAATGTGGCTGCAAAATCCTGACCACAATTCAAATTCAAATGCATTTCCAGAAATGCATTTTCATTTTCAAGAATTCAATTCAAATCAATTTCCAGGCACATTTGCAATGTAATTGCAATGCAGATGTGCACACCGCTCCCTACCGAACAAGATGGGTAGCTCGGTCAGCAGGGAGCTGAAGAAGAGCGGCTACTGACGTCACTCTGCTGCGCCGCTCAGAATGCTTTTTTGTTCATTTTGCATTTCTGCAAATGCATTTGAATTTGAATTGTGGTCACGATTTTACAGCCACGTTCTTAAAATGAAAATGCATTTCTGCAAATGCATTTGAATTTGAATTGTGGTCACGATTTTGCAGCCACGTTCTTAAAATGAAAATGCATTTCTGGAAATGCATTTGAATTTGAATTGTGGTCACGATTTTGCAGCCACGTTCTTGAAAATGAAAATGCATTTCTGGAAATGCATTTGAATTTGAATTGTGGTCACGATTTTGCAGCCACGTTCTTAAAATGAAAATGCATTTCTGGAAATTCAATTTTCAAATTTTACATTTCAAATTGAATTTTGGTATCTATTTGCTGGGGCATGTTTTGAAAATTAAATCTCAAATGTCTATTTCTTTTTCATTTTAATTAAGTGAAAGATTGAGCACTCTTGAAGAAGAAAATTAAAATGCAAATAGGATGATTGATTACTAATTTCATTTATGAGTCAAATAACGCAGCCACATTCTTAAAATGCAAATGCATTTCTGGAAATGCATTTGCATTTTGGTAACGATTTGCTTCCATAGATACAGGAAGACACAGCGACACTTTGTTGCAGAAGGATGATGGTGCAAGTTTTGTCCGTGGAGCATACAACGATTAATAAAAAAGAATCATGTAGACGCGTTTATTGAGTAATCGCATAACTAATTACACATGTAAACGGAGTAATTGTATTATTGGCATAAACCGACAATTGCTAGTAATCGGGTTTCTCATGGTCAAGTAAACGTATTAATCACCTGTGTGAGAGACTGAGTGGTGCGCGTCTGTCGTTACAGTACGGTGATGGTGCAGCTATGATTGCTAACGCGCTAAGGGCAGAGAATTAGAGAAATGTACCAAGAATCCACACCTCAAACAAGATAACCTAGACGCAAAACTGTACGTAAAAAATCTAAGGATATTTTCCGAGACCCAAGACTCTGCCGAAACCAGAGATATTCTTTATATGTCTGTGCAGTCAGAAATACGACTCTACCTGCAGTTTCAAAAACGTGTTCCTTCTGCTTTCCTGGTGCGTGTTTGTTTGGTTGCCACGGCGATGGAGCAGCTGTGATCGCTAACGAGCTGGGCAGAGAGAATAACTAATGTAGCTAGAATCCACACCTCAAACAAGTTAACCTAGACGCAAAACTATACGTCCAATCCAAAATATAAGGATATTTTCCGAGACCCAAGACTCTGCCGAAACCAGAGATGTCCTTAATATGTCTGTGCGGTCAGAAATACGACTCTACCGGCAGTTTCAAAATCTTGTTTCTTTCGCTTTCTCTGACTGCTTTTACCCACCTCTCCATTGAAGTTAGTGAGAGAATTTGAAAGGCTGCTCTCGCTTCAAGGCTCATAGCTGAAAATCTGTAAATGTGAGCTCTTTAGTAGTTACATTGGCTGAAAGAGGACAATTTTTCCTACATTTTAAGGTATAACTTGTTTCTGTAAGTTAAACTATATGAACTTTAGAGGAATTTGTTTGACAATTTAGTTGAATATCAGAAAAAGAGCAGCCAGCAGACTGCTCATTCATAAAAATCAAGAAGGAGCAAACATTTTAATGTATTTCAAACTGTCATAATTCAAAATTGGCTGAATATTTGAAAAAGCGGAATCATTTGGGAATAGCTGAATGTCTTGTGAACAGTTTAAAGGTTGAATGGTGTCTCTAGCTGAAAGTATGCTGAAGTAGTTAAAGGCCAAAAAACGGCGGAAGAACTAAGAGGTTGTAAAACAATAGTGATAATGCTGAACATAATTCTCACAATAATAAATATATATGTGAGAGAACAAAGGTTGTGCTCTCGCCGAAGGCTTGAGCACACCCAATGAGAAGACATCTATTTCATTCTACACTTCACTCGTATTTTCAGTTGTAAATGAGCAGCAAAAAAGAAAATGTCATTCAAAAACGGACCCCTGTGCAACCGACGCAAGCAAGCACACCCTACAATTTCCCCAGAAATTGTACCCTCTCTAGTTTCAGATATTTTCTGTGTTCTGGATGGGTTCAGAACATTGTATTGCCTATTTGATACTTCCTTGTCTTTAAAATAAAATAAAACGACATTTAGTTGTAGATGCTCTCTTAGACTTTATTTCTTTCCTCTCCTGCAGTACAGAGCGACTACTTTACCTGCTTTTAAGTACTATGTCACCTGTGCTTTTTTCATCTTCGTCTGCATCTTTATCGTTCAAATTCTGGTCTTGCCAAAGTAAGTGTGATTTATCTATGCTATTCCACTAACATCCTTTTATGAACCCACAGTTTAAAGTTTATTCCTGACAAAACTCAGTAAAGTTTCTGCCATGGTGTGTCTTCACATCTATCTTTACCTTTCTTCGGTTGATGGTGTGAATTGACATATCCCTCTCTACAGAACCGCAGTCCTGGGGTTGTCCTTTGGGACGGCTTTTGTTTTTCTGTCCCTGATTCTGCTAGTATGTTTTACTGGCCATTTTATGGTGAGTAGGAAACTGCAGCCATCTCAAATATTTTTCCAAAGCGTACTTTGGTGTAAAACGACGTAGACCTGTTTTCCGATCACCGAAGAGCCTGAATGCAAACACAATCATGTCATCCTCATCCACGTACAGTTTAATGATAAAGATTGTGAAAACAGCTGGACCTAAAATTGACTACATTAGTGACAAACTAAACTAAAATATGTTTCTTGATCATTCTTATATTCCTGTATGTTAGCTTGGTACACTGGCTTGGAGATGGTTCAGTAATCGTCAGTAATTGCTGACTGTGACACCCTCCTCTCCCTCCTGTCTCACTACACACCAAGCTCATTATTTGTAGTAGTGCGGCAAAAATACAAATAGGCATCTGTTTCAGAACGACAGTAGAGAGAGGCACAGTTTCCTGTATGGAAATCCTGTCCATTTTCAGGAATCAAAATAACAGAATATTTCATCCAAGCTACAATGAGTATGCAGCTTTATTGCTAGGTCTGTCAACTGCATGTCTATCGAAACCCCATGCCAGCCCTTTACTGTTGTGATGATGGAACAACAACAAGAACAGCCTTTGTGGTAGCAAAACATAAGCCTGTGTTGAAAGCCTCAAGAATCCTTGATGTCACTGAGGAAGTGCTTTGACATCAAATGTTCTCATTTCTGTCTGTATCATGTGCAAGAATGACACTTTCTTTTTTTTTGGGGGGGGGGGGGGGTCTGAATATTCTGTTCTTGTTACTTCCTTAGCATTGCAGTAAAGGTGCCTCCATTTCCTGGCTTTGGCTTCTGAGGTCGTCTAGCATCATCGCTAACAAGCCATGGCTCCGTATCAGTCTGACTATGACCACCACGGCCCTGATCCTGGGGATGTGTGTCTTCAACATGGTGAGCTGCACGGCTGCAAAGGAAAATGTTCATTCAGTCGCTTTCTGTTTAGTCACACTGATCACACCAGATCTGAATAGAGACATTGGCTGGGTCCCAAACCCATTATGCCACACTGCTTAGTGTGCCAGAAAAACACTATGTCTAAACACATTGTTTGTGTAATAGAGCAGGCCAAAAATACCAGGACGTCCTAATATATCCAATAGCGTTTTGCAGAATGCGAGCCATCATGCTTCTCTGGCTGTTCAGACCCACAACCAGTGGAAGAGGAGTCAACTGAGAAGACAGTTGTACAATAGCACATCGGTCTGACCATGCCTGCCCCAGTTTAAGGCACACTTATATGACCAAGTAGGAGGTCATAACTGTGTACTGCATGCAATATGTACTTCGTAAAGCCGGCTGCCGCGCGTACTAAAAGGATGCGATTTGGGACGCAGCCTTTAGTCCATCTCTAAGCCTCAGTACCCTAAACCCTACGTTAAGCAGAAACAACTAGGAATATACTCGCAAACACCAATAGCAGAATCCTCCTGATGTTCACAAACCATTTCAGAATTGACATGATAGAGGAGCAATGGCTTATTTTAAGTTCTTTAGGGAAGTTTTCCCCAAATTGTCCCTGTAGAGAGAACTCTGTCACACGGACGTGACTGGTTCTTGAGCCGTTTCTGTCCCCTGTGGGCTTTACAGCCCGGTGCGGTCTAAAGGACTTTAGTTTGAAAGTGACAAGTTTGAGGTGTGGTCTGCAGCGCCACCTATGCTCTGATAAGGTCCGTGCTTTTTAACAAATGTAAGTCTTTGTAGTCTCTTGTGTCAGTGTGACAAAGAAGAGAAAGTAGAAGAAAAATAAGTTAAAATCAATCATTGCTCCAATTGCGTTGAGCTGTTGTGTACATGTGTGAGATAAATGTCTCTACCATGTCAATTACTTACTGATTATTGGCTGCATGGGTGGTTGATATGATGCTGGCTATATCATAAAGTTGTGATTCGATGTTGACCTTTGACCTTTACTGCAGTTCTTCCTGGACAATGACATGATGGCTCCAGCTGCCGTTTACAATTCAACCAATGAGACAATGTTTTACAAGAACGGCCAACCATTCATGTTTAATGACAAGAACTATTTCTACCTTCCAGTAAGTCAGTGCCAGTGTCCTCTGTCACAAGTACATGATCAGTCGTCTGTTTGGTGGAGCACAGAATGGAAGCAGTATGAATGAGATGGCCTTTTCTTTTCCCCACCAGTACTTCATCTATAGCTGCATCCTGGGCTTGATATCCTGTTCTGTTTTCCTGAGGATCAACTACGAGCTGAAAATGGTCATCATGCTAACAGCTGTCGTTGTGTACAACATCATCTTTCTTCAGACGCACAGCTTCCTGCTAGATGAGTACAGCAAGTTCCTCTACAAGGCAGACATTCTGGACAGGTGGGCACAAACGTAACAGATAAACAAATATAGAATCAGAACCAGGAAATGCATTTCCCACAAAGAATATCTTATTCCATATATCTGATTTGTTGAGGGAGGATGGGATTGAAACCTGAGCTGTTCTAATGACATGGTATGTCAAAGCACATGCAGATTCCCATCTCCCAGCAGGGACAGTCATGTATGAAGGGAGAGCCATGGCAGGAGGCGTTCATTTATCTCCCCATTTAAAATAAATAGATGATCAAGGTCAACAAGTGTTCTTATTTGTGGTTGTGGGGTTCTGTGTGTGTTCTGGTTCTGGTGATGCGTTTAGCTGGTGGTGGAGTTGTATGGTCTAGAGCTTACTGGTTCTGACGCTTGACGTTACATTAAACTCCCTGGTTCTGACGCGTGACTTTACATTAAACTCCCTGGTTCTGACGCGTGACGTTACATTAAACTCCCTGGCTCTAACACGTTTGTCTCCGGTTCTGATCCTTCGAGGCCGGGAGTTCTGAAGAACCTGAAGACTATGGGCTCCTTCTCCCTCCTCATCTTCTTCATCACCCTGCTGGTGCTCGCCAGACAGGTACGTCAGATGCTCTATTTAGCAACCCCCCCCCCCCCCCCCCCCCCCGCCATCACAGACTGGATGTCATCGCCTACAGATACTTTCAGTCTTTTGTGCTCTATTTTTACGTTCTAATTTTGGTTAAGGCTTTGTTGTTTTGACATCAAGGTTTCCTCCGTATTTCTAAGATTTGTAACTCAAAGTAAATTTAATAATAGCTACCTTTCCAAATATGATCATTTAATAGTTTCATCTAAAAGCTGAGAACATACTGTAGCTAAATGTCAGGAAGAGATCCATCAGGGATACTTATGGATAGAGTTGGATAGGACTCATAAAACAGTGAAATGTGTCTGCACAAGAAAATTCCATCTTCGAATCTCCTCTACTGTAGATCTGGGAAGATTATAGCTCAGCGGGGTATGAGTATCGTCAGTGGTTAGAGCGTTTCACTGTATATCATATCAACAGCTCCTAGGTTCAAATCCTGCCTTTATTTTGCTCTGAATAACAGGGTCTGCAAAATAAATATATTCTCATTATTATAAACTGTGTACTACTGTAAAGGGGTCAATTATCATCTGACACTGCACCAGACACACGGTTTAAGAGCTTGTTTATATTGTTAAACTTTAAAGTAGGAGGCTTGGCATGCATGGAATAGCAGGTGAATACATATCAGAAAAGGACTTTCTCCCTCCCCTCCCCTCCCCTCCCCTCCCCTCCCCTCCCCTCCCCTCCCCTCTCCTCTCCTCTCCTCTCCTCTCCTCTCCTCTCCTCTCCTCACCTCTCCTCTCCTCTCCTCTCTCCTGTACTCTCTTCTCTACTCTACTCTCCTCTCGCTCCAGCTAATCTTCTCTAACAAAGGAACAGAAGAAACGGTTGTGTCACAACAGTTGCTTGCTAGTCTGGTCAGGAACGTTGGAGAACGTTGTTGATAAGCGACCCCTTTGCTCTGCTGCTGTGGTGTGCACTAACCGAGCTGCTGTCATGAGTCTTCAGTCTCTTCTCTTGTCCTCTTGTAACAGAATGAATATTACTGTAGGTTGGACTTCCTGTGGAAGAACAAGTTCAAGAGGGAGTGTGAGGAGATCGAGACGATGGAGAACCTCAACAGGGTTCTGCTGGAGAACGTCCTACCCGCCCACGTCGCGGAACACTTCCTGGCGCGCAACTGGAAGAATGAGGTGAGGGAAGATGGTGCCGGAATGACTTTGCAACGACCACCTTTTGTAAACACTGCTTTAGCCAGCAACACCACTGAAAATGTAGCAGTTCGATATGGATATCTTCATATTATGTGTCTGTACAATTTTGATGCCTTTGTATTTTCAGGATTTGTATCATCAGTCATATGACCTGGTGTGCGTCCTGTTTGCCTCTATCCCGGACTTCAAGGAGTTTTACACTGAGTCAGATGTCAATAAGGAAGGCTTGGAATGCCTCAGATTACTCAATGAGATCATCGCAGATTTTGATGAGGTAACCTAATCCATGTGTATTCATGTTTTTTTTGTAATGATCAAAAGACATACTTGATTAGTAACCTTCCAGAGAACTTTGTTGCAGTTGCTGTCCAAGCCCAAGTTTAGCGGTGTGGAGAAGATCAAGACCATCGGAAGCACGTACATGGCAGCCACTGGACTCAACGCATCACCAGGACCTGAACACACACAGGTAACTTCCATCACCAGGACCTGAACACACACAGGTAACCTCAAAACTGGTTCATACATAGTTAGCAAAATAGTTGAAATCCTAGGATGTTAAAATCCTAGGTTCACTTGCTGATGAAAAGTGGAATACATGCATGCATGTATTGTTCATTATCCTTAATTTCCTGTGAAGTTTAGAAAACAAATCAGATCCTTACTTCAAGGTGTAGTTGTGTTTGTTCCAGGATGACAGACAGTATATGCACATTGGTACCATGGTGGAGTTCGCCTTTGCCTTGGTGGGCAAGCTTGACGTCATCAACAAGCATTCCTTCAACGACTTCAAACTCAGAGTTGGTGAGCATCTACACACATGGTTTAACGATGGGGATCGTAATAGCTCAGTGGTTAGAGTATTTTTTACTGCAGATCAAGGGGTCACAGGTTTGACACCCACTATACGTCGCTCTGGATATAAGCGGCTACTAAATAAACATGTTATTGTTATGATGACAGTATTAAAGGATTTTCACTAAACCCACTTCACCCAGTATGGGTGTGAATAACCTGAGGTTAAAGTAGGTTGGTAAAGACTCATATGATATTTAATGAAAAGATCATTTGTGTGGAGGAGGATGTGTGTGTGTTTTTGATGTGCGTCTGTGTTCACGCATATTTACCTCCACAGTACCCTGGAAACAAAAACTAGAGTGAACCATAGCAGTGAAACGTTACATAAGCATGACTGTCTGATAGATCAGGATAGGTGCAGCTCAGTGGTTAGAGCACCTGACTACAAGGTTGAAATAACCCCCCGTACGTCGCTTGATGAAAGTGCGGGCTAAATGAAGACATTCCGTCTCCCTCAGGTATCAACCACGGGCCGGTCATCGCAGGAGTGATCGGAGCCCAGAAACCCCAGTACGACATCTGGGGGAACACGGTGAATGTAGCCAGCAGGATGGACAGCACAGGGGTCCTGGGCAAAATACAGGTGACTGACTACCTGCCCGATACGTCGCTAATATGAAACCTGCATCTTTATTGATCTACTTTATACATTCGGTTTCTTTAACCCTTGTGTTATCTTCGGGTCATTCTGACCCATCAGTCATTGTGAACCACCGTCGTATTGCGACAACTTTACCGCATAAAAAAACAAAGTGAAGCATTTTCTTTTAACCATTGGGCTGTCTCAGACCCCCCACATTGCGAAGGTTAAAAGAAAATAATTTTTTATTTGTTTTTGTATTGGGTAAAATTGGGTAAACACAACGATGGTTCGTTATGAACCTTTGGGTCATGTGACCCGAAGGCAGCACAAGGGTTAAGCTCATTACAGATAGTTTGTAGGCTTTTCTCGACCAGTTTCTCACAGAACGTTTTGATGATGATGTATTTCCTAAGATACACACCCCAAGAATGTTTGGTGTCAGTGCACAGTTTGAATTAACTTCAGCGTAACTAATGATTAGTGAAGTTAACGCACTGAAGACAATCAGCATTTGAGTTTTGAGTTTTGCAAGCAGGGCGATAGTCACATAAATAAGGGTGTTTTGTCACCGAAGTGCGAACCTTGGGTCCCTTAAGTCTAGATACAGCCCAGCCAGCAAGTACACAGTCTGGGAGGGTATAGCTCAGTGGCTGCTAATCAAAAGATTGCAGGTTCAAATCCCCCTCTGTACGTCTGGTTGGATGAAAGCCTCTGCTGGGTGAACATGTTGATCACTACGAGACAAACAGCTTGGTCTGTCTCTCCACTAACGGAGAGACAGAGTTCAGCTGCGTTCAGGGTTTTCTAAGCGTTAGCAAACTGGAGACTGGAGAGAGAGTTCAGCTAACACATTGACATCAAAATAACCAGTTCAGACACAGCGGTACTAGCAAAGCCTCTCTGAGGCATGAAGGTCAGAGGATTGTGTTTATAAGAATAGAGAAAAACAAACATGACACAGCCAATAGCTGCTATTACAGGCTGGCACATACGTCCTTGAACTGTGGCTGTCGCCAGAACACAGTCGCTTACAGCAGGAACACACATATATGAATGGATAATAAGACATGATACATGAACAGACAATAAGGTCCGCGCTGCTCTACTGGTTGTGATGAACATAAGCACGTATGACTCATGTTCCACACGCGTGTGCCCTCCAGGTGACGGAGGAGACGGGGCGGATCCTGCGGGCGCTGGGCTACACCTGCACCTGCAGAGGAGTCATTAACGTGAAGGGGAAAGGCGATCTGAAGACCTACTACGTCCACACGGAGATGAGCCGCTCGCTCTCTCAGGGGAACCTCATGCCCTGAGACGCCGCCTCGTGTCCATGGCCTCACCCCTCGCCATGGCAACCGGCCCTGCGGAGCCAGCAGCGAAGAGACACTGTGTTTGTTTCTGTGGGTCTCTCTGCCCAGTCCCTTACTACGCACATTCTTGGGTGTAGTCACACACAGTCCAGTACTGTTTGGGGATAAACATTTTGTAGTGAACGTGTGTGTGGTCTTGACGCTGGACTTATTTGGGAATTATTTTTGTTTTTTGTAAGAGAAGACAACCAGAAATGTTTTATGATGCTTTAATGCCATTGTTTTTGTAAAATAAACATTTGTATGTATTTAATGTGCAAAGGTTTAGTTTTTTCTTCTTCTCAGAGCGCTGTGAAGGTTTTAAAGCTGGAGGACAGGTTTGTCTTTGTCTCATGGGTTAACTGGTGAACAGGACCCTGTTAGATCAGCACCAGGACATCTCAGGTGTATGCAATGTAGAGGGGTCTCCCATGTACCATTAAGGCTAGGCTAACGCAGGGGTTCAAATCCCACCTAAGCGATTTCTTGCACGTCTTCCCCATCTCTCCCTCTCCGCCTGCCTGTCTGTCTGTCTGTCTGCCTCCCTGTCTGTCTGCCTCCCTGTCTGTCTGCCTGCCTGCCTGTCTGCCTGCCTGTCGGTCTGTCTGCCTGTCTGCCTGTCTGTCTGCCTGTCTCCCTGCCTGCCTGCCTGCCTGTCTGTCTGTCTGTCTGTCTGTCTGCCTGTCTGTGTGTCTGCCTGTCGGTCTGTCTGTCTGTCTGCCTGCCTGCTTGTCTGCCTGTCTGTCTGTCTGCCTGTCTGCCTGATGTGTGAGATGTGAATGACTGCATAAACCATTAAAGATGATGCCTGATGCAGGGGCTTGGGTTCAAATCCCACTGAGGCAATTCCTGCATGCCCCCCCCCCCCTTCTTACCTGTCTCTCTCTAACTATCAATAAAAAACACAATCAAAAGTTCAAAAAGGCCCAAAACATAGAAAAACGTAAAAACGTTCAAATAGAAGTGTTTCCTGCGTGGAGGGCGACCCCTGTGACAGGCCGCGGAGCTCGGGATGCTACTTGACGTCACACAGCAGCGCCACGCCTCGGAGGATCCAGTACTCTGGAGGCGGAGACGTCCGCAGGTCGATGGCAGCGATGAAGTTCATGTCCATCCTCACAGGTTTCTTGTAGATGGGACAGGGGTACAGCCTGGGGTCTCTGAGTCCTGGGAGGAGACGGTGCATATTACATAAGCTCACAAACACACCTGCAATTGGATATATATTGCAATAATTCAATATTGATATTTTATTTGACAGGCGTGTACGCGTTTTTGTCCGGAGCGACGTCCAGGTAGTGCTTACAGCAATACAATATTAGAATTCATAAAAAATAATAGAAATAATAATAGCAAATCCAGCAGAGGACCAAGGATCAGAAGTGCATAGTTCTACTGTAGTTCTACTGTGTTTTGGTGGTCAGAGTCAAAGAACAGTTTGTATTTACAAGAAACATGAGTGGCTAATATGATCATTTCAATAGCTTCTAAGGTCAGTGTTAGTTATATGGGGAGATGCCAGTTTTCTGGGGCACCTTACAGCACAGCTGACTGGAGCTACTGAGCTGTGACAGCGCTCAGACAAGTCCATATCACAAGGGTTGGGTTTGTCTACGGCAGGATGAGTGTGGTGTGTGTTTAGTCAGCATGCTGCTGTCTGTGTGTTATACTAACACAGCAGTATATTAGTGACTATACCTCCTGCCTCTATAGCAGCCAAACAAACACAATCGACATAGCAGACGCTTCTATCCAAAGTAGAGGGGGATTTGAACCTGCAACCCACTTTACCTGAAGGCACACGCTCTAACCACTAAGCTTCCCCTGCGTTCCCTCGGCCGTCCTGCTCACCGTTGTTCTCGGCGTACATCCTGACCACGGGCATCATCTCAAACAAGACCTTGGGTTTGGAGTCCAGGAGCCGGCAGCTCCTGCGGTCCCAGCCCGCGCCCTCCAAGTACAGGCCGTACACATACACGCCCTCGGACGGGGGCTGGGGGATGTCATCCTTCATCCACCTGGTAACCTCGTTACACAGCACCATGCGGTCCAGGGCCCAGCCTTTGTTGGCTCGGGTTATCTCCTGCGGAGGGGTGGGGGTGGAGGGGGGGACAGTCGATTTAGAAGGGGTCAAACTTTTTCGAGGGGGTTAGATGATTTAGACGGGGGTTAGACGGTTTCAAAGAGGTCAGAGACTTTTAAAAGAGGTCAGACAGTTTAAAATAGGTCAGACAGTTTAGAAGAGGTCAGACATTTTAGAAGAGGTTAGACAGTTTAGAAGAGGTCAGACAGTTTAGAAGAGGTCAGACAGTTTAGAAGAGGTTAGACAGTTTAGAAGAGGTTAGGCAGTTTAGAAGAGGTCAGACAGTTTAAAAGAGGTTAGACAGTTTAGAAGAGGTCAGACATTTTAGAAGAGGTCAGACAGTTTAGAAGAGGTCAGACAGTTTAGAAGAGGTTAGACAGTTTAGAAGAGGTCGGACAGTTTAAAAGAGGTTAGACAGTTTAGAAGAGGTTAGACAGTTTAGAAGAGGTCAGACAGTTTAGAAGAGGTCAGACAGTTTAGAAGAGGTCAGACAGTTTAAAAGAGGTTAGACAGTTTAGAAGAGGTTAGACAGTTTAGAAGAGGTCAGACAGTTTAGAAGAGGTCAGACAGTTTAGCTTGGACGTGGATAACTCCTTCATCCAGACCCTGACTGATGACCTCACTAAAAACTCATTGAACTTTTACAGTACATGCCCGCCCCCCCCTGCCCCAACATCAAGCATGCAAGCATGAAAAGTGCCTTTTTGAACTAAACAGAGTCTAGTCTATTAAAGGACTGTGTTGTAGGAGGACCTGCCTCTCCTCCTCAGTGAAGGGGAAGCGCTGGCCTCCTACCTGTCTCATGGCTGTCAGGAAGCCCTGGGGGTTAAAGAAGCCGGTCATCCAGAAGCAGTTGGGACGCCCCTCAAAGACCCACGCCTGGAACTGTCGGTTCCTCTCCAGCAGCTCTGTGAACCAGAACCCCAGGGTACTGGAGGCCCACGACGCCTGGAACACAGGCCACAGGTGCACGCTCAGACCTGCTCACTCATGCACCGCAGAGCCAAGGCCCGGAACTCAATAGTGAGTTCTAGAACAGCCAGGGCAACCTCAACATTCTGGTTTCTTTCTAATAATCCCCATCGACTTTTGGATCGTTTTTACCCCCGCTGATTGAATATTTTTTTTTTGCCTCGACAGTTTAACGGGATGTCAAACTTCTTGCCATCTGTCTGATAAACATATTATTTTCCAGACTGCCTGAGGGCTGGTGAGAACTGAGATGTTATTTCAATGATGTTCACGTTATGTGTCAGATGCTGGATAGACAACACAAATTTGCTGCGCTGTCCGACCATGCAACCGTGAACTTCTATGACGACAGGATACACACACACACTCTCTCTCTCTAAACGCACACATACACACTCTCTCTCTGAACGCACACACACACACTCTCTCTCTGAACGCACACACACTCTCTCTCTGAACGCACACACACACTCTCTCTCTCTGAACGCACACTCTCTCTCTCTGAACGCACACACACACTCTCTCTCTCTGAACACACACACTCTCTCTCTCTGAACACACACACTCTCTCTCTCTGAACACACACTCTCTCTCTGAACACACACACACTCTCTCTCTCTGAACACACACACACTCTCTCTCTCTGAACACACACACACACGCTCTCTCTCTGAACACACACACACACTCTCTCTCTGAACACACACACACTCTCTCTCTCTGAACACACACACACTCTCTCTCTGAACACACACACACTCTCTCTCTGAACACACACACACACGCTCTCTCTCTGAACACACACACACACTCTCTCTCTGAACACACACACACTCTCTCTCTCTGAACACACACACACTCTCTGAACACACACACACTCTCTCTCTCTGAACACACACACTCTCTCTCTCTCTGAACACACACACTCTCTCTCTCTCTGAACACACACACACTCTCTCTCTCTCTGAACACACACTCTCTCTCTCTCTGAACACACACACACTCTCTCTCTGAACACACACACACTCTCTCTCTCTGAACACACACACACTCTCTCTCTCTGAACACACACACTCTCTCTCTCTCTGAACACACACACACTCTCTCTCTGAACACACACACTCTCTCTCTCTCTGAACACACACACTCTCTCTCTCTCTGAACACACACACACTCTCTCTCTCTCTGAACACACACACACTCTCTCTCTGAACACACACACTCTCTCTCTCTCTGAACACACACACTCTCTCTCTCTCTGAACACACACACACGTGTGAGACCGTGTTGTGTGAGGACAGCCTGACCTTCTTCCAGCGAGCAGGGATGCGTGCATCGTACATGCAGTCCAGAGCATCTCGGAGGTTCTCGCTCATGATGATGGTCCCGTCGATGGCCAGCTTGAGGTCTGTCAGAGTGCTGCGGACCAGGACAATGACACGCTGCATGCGGTCGATCTCCTGCCGCAGGAAGATGTTCATTGGCTGGAAGGGGCCCATCTTCACCAGCCTGTCTCTCACCTGACAACACAACGCTTCATCTGGATGAACCACACACACACATCCACACAGTACACACCCACTGCAGGATGTGACACACCCACTGCAGGATGTGACACATCCACTGTAGGATGTGACACACCCACTGCAGGATGTGACACACACCCACTGCAGGATGTGACACACACCCACTGCAGGATGTGACACACACCCACTGTAGGATGTGACACACCCACTGTAGGATGTGACACACTCACTGCAGGATGTGACACACCCACTCCAGGATGTGACACACCCACTGTAGGATGTGACACACCCACTGCAGGATATGACACCCAGGTAAGGAACCCAAGTTTCGGAACCCAGATATGGAACCTACATAAGGAACACAGTTATGGAACACAGCCATGCAACCTTGTATGTTTAAAAACTATATTTTACAAATGAAATCTTCCAAAATAGTTCCCAAATCTAAACTAGACTTATCACAACACACAAGCGAAACGACTTTGAACGGAAATCCGAGCAAAGGAACCCAGAAAACCCCCCCTGATGACCTCCCGCTCACCTCAAAGGGGACGTAGTCCGGGGGCAGCTTGTCCAGCATGTCGTCGGCCAAGCGGGCCACGATGGCCTCGCGCGTCTCCCCATCGCCGCTGGAGCTGTCCTTGGGCTGGATGCTCAGGATGGTGTCCAGCACGTCCTTGGCCAGCTTGCTCTGGTAGGTGATGTCGGCGTTGGGGTGCAGGCCGAACACCTCGGGGGTGTCGTACGCTGGCAGGCCCTGAGGATACAGCATGGGGGTTTTGTGTGAAATGAAATCCGGTCGTTTGCAATGGAACGCGTGACTTTAAGGCTTCCCCGACAGTGCAGACAAGTAGACATTTACAAACAAACTAGACACTGAGAACTCCTGCTGGAACAGGGATGTAATCTGTTCCACTTAGATTACAAGCCACCTCAGTTTGTCTTAACTGGATGCAAAAAAATTATAACTATCGGGTCTGACTATTTTCTCTGCTTGTTTATTCATATTCATTGCAGTTAATTCTTGAAGGGATATTATTTGATTATAATTGTCTTCTTTGCCCCTTGAAAGCACAAAGACACATGCTGGGAGCCCAGGGCGATGGTTGCAGTCGTTTCCCAGAGCTAAGCTCGTCAAATGAGTGTCTGCCTGTGTGGCTTGCACCTCTAATGAGCCCTATCTAAAAACAGAACAAGCCTCAAATACACTGCAGTTTCCGGAACACTAAACTACCTTCACCAACACTAATTCTGTACACACACACACACACACACACACACACACACACACACGAAAGCATGCTGCAGGCAACCAAAGAGGCACGCATATGCTTAGAAGTTATATATTATGCAACAATCATATACCATATACCCTATACACATTTTCATATTCTATGGTGCTATAGTTAGCTGGATAGGCTTATAACACATTTGTGTTTTGAGTCCAACACAGCAGTCTCCTGCCAACACCCACCCACACACCACCCACACACACACACACCACCCAGCCACCCACCCACCCACCCACACCCCCCCCACCCACACACCACCCACCCACACCCCCCCCCCACCCACCCACACCCCCCCCCCACCCACACACCCCCCACACACAAACAACCCACCCACCCCCACCCCCCCACCCACCCACCCACACCCCCCCCCCACCCACACACCACCCACCCACACCCACCCACCCAACCCCCCCCCCCCCACCCACCCACACCCCCCCCCACCCACCTGAATGTGCTGGAGATACAGGTCCACGTTGGTACACCTGGGTATGCTGTAGCCTTTGTAGAAGTGGAAGTCGGGCGTGAACATGTTCTCGCTGAACCAGACCTTGGCGAAGGTGTTGAGGAGGCGCTTGTCATAGTCGTCTGTCACTCGGCCGCCATACTGGATCTCCCCGATCATGTAGCGCACTGTGTGCCAGGACACGCCCTGGAGACGCAGCCACACCACGTCAGACTACACACACTACACACAGTACACACCTCCACACACACAACACACATCCACACACACTACACACCTCCACACACAACACACCTCCACACACACAACACACCTCCACACACACACTGCACACCTCCACACACACTACACACATGGAGACGCAGCCACACCACGTCAGACTACACACACTACACACAGTACACACTTCCACACACACTACACACATGGAGACGCAGCCACACCACGTCAGACTACACACACTACACACAGTACACACTTCCACACACACTACACACATGGAGACGCAGCCACACCACGTCAGACTACACACACTACACACAGTACACACTTCCACACACACTACACACATGGAGACGCAGCCACACCACGTCAGACTACATACACTACACACACAACACACCTCCACACACACTACACACCTCCACACACACTACACACCTCCACACACACTACACACCTCCACACACACTACACACCTCCACACACACTGCACACCTCCACACACACAACACACCTCCACACACACAACACACCTCCACACACACGACACACCTCCACACACACGACACACCTCCACACACACAACACACAACACACCTCCACACACACAACACACCTCAACACACACAACACACCTCCACACATACAACACACAACACACCTCCACATACACAACACACCTCCACACACACAACACACCTCCACACACACACAACACACCTCCACACATACAACACACCTCCACACACACAACACACCTCCACACATACAACACACAACACAGTTAATCTGCCCCCACCCCCCCCACACACACACACACACTGTTTTCATTGAGAGAATCTAACTTAACGACCGCATCCTCAGTTATGAAGAACAGCCACCCCACATCTGAGAAAAACCCCATTCCCTTGGTTGAACCTTTTTGATGTCCATGTCGTCCAGGTGGTTCTGCACAAACTGGACGGTGGCGTTGAAGTCGGCCTGGTTGAACTCGTAGGGGATGTTCCAGCCCAGCGAGCCATACTTCCTCCTCTCCTGCACGGTGGAGTGGAGGAAGGCCACGGCGTACAGCATGGGCCTCCACTGCAGCATGTTGCTGACGTCCAGCAGGTCCTGGCTGATGCCTGGGAGAGGCAGGTACGGGTCAGAGGGGGAGAGGCAGGCATGGGTCAGAGGGGGAGAGGCAGGCATGAGTCAGAGGGGGAGAGGCAGGTATGGGTCAGAGGGGGAGAGGCAGGCATGAGTCAGAGGGGGAAAGGCAGGCATGGGTCAGAGGGGGAGAGGAAGGCATGGGTCAGAGGGGGAGAGGCAGGCATGGGTCAGAGGGGGAGAGGCAGGCATGGGTCAGAGGGGGGGAGGCAGGCATGGGTCAGAGGGGGAGAGGCAGGCATGGGTCAGAGGGGGAGATGCAGGCATGGGTCAGAGGGGGAGGCAGGCATGGGTCAGAGGGGGAGAGGCAGGCATGGGTCAGAGGGGGAGAGGCAGGCATGGGTCAGAGGGGGAGGCAGGCATGGGTCAGAGGGGGAGAGGCAGGCATGGGTCAGAGGGGGAGAGGCAGGCATGAGTCAGAGGGGGAGAGGCAGGTATGGGTCAGAGGGGGAGAGGCAGGCATGAGTCAGAGGGGGAAAGGAAGGCATGGGTCAGAGGGGGAGGCAGGCATGGGTCAGAGGGGGAGAGGAAGGCATGGGTCAGAGGGGGAGGCAGGCATGGGTCAGAGGGGGAGGCAGGCATGGGTCAGAGGGGGAGGCAGGCATGGGTCAGAGGGGGAGGCAGGTATGGGTCAGAGGGGGGGAGGCAGGTATGGGTCAGAGGGGAAGGCAGGTATGGGTCAGAGGGGGAGGCAGGCATGGGTCAGAGGGGGAGGCAGGTATGGGTCAGAGGGGGAGGCAGGTATGGGTCAGAGGGGGAGAGGCAGGCATGGGTCAGAGGGGGAGGCAGGCATGGGTCAGAGGGGGAGAGGCAGGCATGGGTCAGAGGGGGAGGCAGGCATGGGTCAGAGGGGGAGAGGCAGGCATGAGTCAGAGGGGGAGAGGCAGGTATGGGTCAGAGGGGGAGAGGCAGGCATGAGTCAGAGGGGGAGAGGCAGGTATGGGTCAGAGGGGGAGAGGCAGGCATGGGTCAGAGGGGGAGAGGAAGGCATGGGTCAGAGGGGGAAAGGAAGGCATGGGTCAGAGGGGGAGGCAGGTATGGGTCAGAGGGGGAAAGGAAGGCATGGGTCAGAGGGGGAGGCAGGTATGGGTCAGAGGGGGAGGCAGGTATGGGTCAGAGGGGGAGGCAGGCATGGGTCAGAGGGGGAAAGGAAGGCATGGGTCAGAGGGGGAGGCAGGTATGGGTCAGAGGGGGAGGCAGGTATGGGTCAGAGGGGGAGGCAGGCATGGGTCAGAGGGGGAGGCAGGTATGGGTCAGAGGGGGAGGCAGGTATGGGTCAGAGGGGGAGGCAGGCATGGGTCAGAGGGGGAGGCAGGTATGGGTCAGAGGGGGAGGCAGGCATGGGTCAGAGGGGGAGGCAGGTATGGGTCAGAGGGGGAGGCAGGTATGGGTCAGAGGGGGAGGCAGGCATGGGTCAGAGGGGGAGGCAGGCATGGGTCAGAGGGGGAGGCAGGCATGGGTCAGAGGGGGAGGCAGGCATGGGTCAGAGGGGGAGGCAGGCATGGGTCAGAGGGGGAGGCAGGCATGGGTCAGAGGGGGAGAGGCAGGTATGGGTCAGAGGGGGAGGCAGGTATGGGTCAGAGGGGGAGAGGCAGGCATGGGTCAGAGGGGGAGGCAGGCATGGGTCAGAGGGGGAGAGGAAGGCATGGGTCAGAAGGGGAGGCAGGCATGGGTCAGAGGGGGAGAGGCAGGCATGGGTCAGAGGGGGAGAGGCAGGCATGAGTCAGAGGGGGAGAGGCAGGTATGGGTCAGAGGGGGAGAGGCAGGCATGAGTCAGAGGGGGAGAGGCAGGTATGGGTCAGAGGGGGGGAGGCAGGCATGGGTCAGAGGGGGAGAGGCAGGCATGGGTCAGAGGGGGAGGCAGGTATGGGTCAGAGGGGGAGGCAGGTATGGGTCAGAGGGGGAGGCAGGCATGGGTCAGAGGGGGAGGCAGGTATGGGTCAGAGGGGGAGGCAGGTATGGGTCAGAGGGGGAGGCAGGCATGGGTCAGAGGGGGAGGCAGGTATGGGTCAGAGGGGGAGGCAGGCATGGGTCAGAGGGGGGGAGGCAGGTATGGGTCAGAGGGGGAGGCAGGTATGGGTCAGAGGGGGAGGCAGGTATGGGTCAGAGGGGGAGGCAGGTATGGGTCAGAGGGGGAGGCAGGCATGGGTCAGAGGGGGAGGCAGGTATGGGTCAGAGGGGGAGGCAGGTATGGGTCAGAGGGGGAGGCAGGTATGGGTCAGAGGGGGAGAGGAAGGCATGGGTCAGAGGGGGAGAGGCAGGTATGGGTCAGAGGGGGAGGCAGGCATGGGTCAGAGGGGGAGGCAGGTATGGGTCAGAGGGGGAGGCAGGTATGGGTCAGAGGGGGAGAGGCAGGCATGGGTCAGAGGGGGAGGCAGGTATGGGTCAGAGGGGGAGGCAGGTATGGGTCAGAGGGGGAGGCAGGTATGGGTCAGAGGGGGAGAGGAAGGCATGGGTCAGAGGGGGAGGCAGGTATGGGTCAGAGGGGGAGGCAGGTATGGGTCAGAGGGGGAGAGGCAGGTATGGGTCAGAGGGGGAGGCAGGCATGGGTCAGAGGGGGAGGCAGGTATGGGTCAGAGGGGGAGAGGCAGGCATGGGTCAGAGGGGGAGGCAGGTATGGGTCAGAGGGGGAGGCAGGTATGGGTCAGAGGGGGAGGCAGGTATGGGTCAGAGGGGGAGAGGCAGGCATGGGTCAGAGGGGGAGGCAGGTATGGGTCAGAGGGGGAGGCAGGTATGGGTCAGAGGGGGAGGCAGGTATGGGTCAGAGGGGGAGGCAGGTATGGGTCAGAGGGGGAGGCAGGCATGGGTCAGAGGGGGAGGCAGGTATGGGTCAGAGGGGGAGGCAGGTATGGGTCAGAGGGGGAGGCAGGTATGGGTCAGAGGGGGAGGCAGGTATGGGTCAGAGGGGGAGGCAGGTATGGGTCAGAGGGGGAGGCAGGTATGGGTCAGAGGGGGAGAGGCAGGCATGGGTCAGAGGGGGAGGCAGGTATGGGTCAGAGGGGGAGGCAGGTATGGGTCAGAGGGGGAGGCAGGAATGGGTCAGAGGGGGAGGCAGGCATGGGTCAGAGGGGGAGAGGCAGGTATGGGTCAGAGGGGGAGAGGCAGGTATGGGTCAGAGGGGGAGAGGAAGGCATGGGTCAGAGGGGGAGAGGCAGGTATGGGTCAGAGGGGGGGAGGCAGGTATGGGTCAGAGGGGGAGAGGCAGGTATGGGTCAGAGGGGGGGAGGCAGACATGGGTCAGAGGGGGAGGCAGGTATGGGTCAGAGGGGGAGGCAGGTATGGGTCAGAGGGGGAGGCAGGCATGGGTCAGAGGGGGAGGCAGGTATGGGTCAGAGGGGGAGGCAGGCATGGGTCAGAGGGGGGGAGGCAGGTATGGGTCAGAGGGGGAGGCAGGTATGGGTCAGAGGGGGAGGCAGGTATGGGTCAGAGGGGGAGAGGCAGGCATGAGTCAGAGGGGGAGAGGCAGGTATGGGTCAGAGGGGGGGAGGCAGGCATGGGTCAGAGGGGGAGAGGCAGACAGGACTCAGAGGGGGAGAGGCAGGTGTGTGAAAGTAAAGTGAATGTAGTACTTGGACATTCTGCGTGATCCACAGCACAGTAATGATACATAACAAAGCTGCTGTGCTTGCTAGGGTTAGGGATGTCCTTAGAGATTCTCATCATCATAATATTATCATTATTAGAAATGTATTCAATTTGAATGGATTGAATACATATATCTGAATAGATTGTATACATCTAATCTATTCTACTGAAGCTTCAGCTCTGAGTGAGATGTTTTCTACTGAAGCTTCAGCTCTGAGTGTGAGATGTTTTCCAACAGCGTGCGTGCGATCATGCCTCACCTCCATACGTCCTTTTAAGCCCCGCCTTCAGGCCCTGCGGTGGTTCGTTGGTGAACTTGATTGACATCTGCAGGAGTGTGATGGGGAAGTGCTTGTGGACCTCCGTGGTCATCCAGAGGCGGAAGCTGTCGTGGACGGAGTCCGTCTCCGTGATGGTGTCCATCAGCTCGTCCAAGAAGTCCAGGCCCAGGTGACAGTTCTGCAGCAGAGCCCAGCCGCCCTGCAGACGCACAGCAGCACTGACGTCGTTAAGGGACGAGGACCCCTGTGTTAACATTCCCTCAACTCCCAAGACAGAAGATATTATACTTCAAGTTTACTTTCAAAGCTTACTGTATGTACAAATGCATGTATTAAAGTTGTCAAGAATGTTATACTAAAAGTATACTTTCACAGTATACTGTAAGTACAAACTTATTTTCATGCATAAAAGCTCTGAAGTTTAGTGTCAGAGACACATTCTCAGCCTCGCGTGTTCACTTTAATTAGAAGTATTACAAAAGAGTTTCTACTCATTTACATTGTATTCATGTGGCAGATGTTTTAATCTAAAGTGACATATAAATATAACATATAAACAGTACTTATAGAAGCACAGCAGCCCCCGTCTACCCACAAACACACGTTGACTTGCTGGCAGCCCTGTACCTGCCTGCTCCACCTGAAGGTATGCTACAGCACTGTACCTGCCTGCTCCACCTGAAGGTATGCTACAGCCCTGTACCTGCCTGCTCCACCTGAAGGTATGCTACAGCACTGTACCTGCCTGCTCCACCTGAAGGTATGCTACAGCACTGTACCTGCCTGCTCCACCTGAAGGTATGCTACAGCACTGTACCTGCCTGCTCCACCTGAAGGTATGTTACAGCCCTGTACCTGCCTGCTCCACCTGAAGGTATGCTACAGCACTGTACCTGCCTGCTCCACCTGAAGGTATGCTACAGCCCTGTACCTGCCTGCTCCACCTGAAGGTATGCTACAGCCCTGTACCTGCCTGCTCCACCTGAAGGTATGCTACAGCACTGTACCTGCCTGCTCCACCTGAAGGTATGTTACAGCACAGTGAGGTTTGTTTTCAAATATGGTTGGCGACAGCTTTTTTTAATCACTGCAGTCATGAAATATAACATTCTTAATAAAAAAAATCTGATGGGAACAGATTGGACGTTTTCAAAAAGCGTATAACGAAAGCTATGCCCCGCACACACAACGCATCCATTTAACTCCGTCAGGAGACGCTTGTCTCCAGAGCTCCAGTGCGTACACACAGCAGGATCTCCCTAGTTCCTCTCCTCCAGAGCTCCAGTGCGTACACACAGCAGGATCTCCCTAGTTCCTCTCCTCCAGAGCTCCAGTGCGTACACACAGCAGGATCTCCCTAGTTCCTCTCCTCCAGAGCTCCAGTGCGTACACACAGCAGGATCTCCCTAGTTCCACTCCTCCTCTACTCACGTTGACCATGGTCTGCTGCAGGAGCTTGCGGGCGTGCACCTCCTGGCCCTGCCCCATGGACACATAGCGCGTGTCCATCTTCAGCCTTTTGCCCAGGGCCGTGATGGAGTCTGTGGGGTCGGAGCCCATGGACAGGAAGCAGACAAGGGGAGAGCGGGGGTCTGACTCCTCCCACGTCCTCTCCAGGTCCAGGATCACCCCCTCGGCGTAGCGCTCACCCATGGAGTCCACAATGTACTTCCTGGCCTGGGACGGGGGGGGTGGGGGGCGGCAATCAAAACGATATGTCTACTACCTGTGCTATGGTGAGGTCAGGTGAGGTCAACATGTGCTATAGTGAGGTCAGGTGAGGTCTACCTGTGCTATGGTGAGGTCAGGTGAGGTCAACATGTGCTATAGTGAGGTCAGGTGAGGTCAACATGTGCTATAGTGAGGTCAGGTGAGGTCAACCTGTGCTATAGTGAGGTCAGGTGAGGTCTACCTGTGCTATGGTGAGGTCAGGTGAGGTCAACATGTGCTATAGTGAGGTCAGGTGAGGTCAACCTGTGCTATAGTGAGGTCAGGTGAGGTCTACCTGTGCTATGGTGAGGTCAGGTGAGGTCAACATGTGCTATAGTGAGGTCAGGTGAGGTCAACATGTGCTATAGTGAGGTCAGGTGAGGTCAACCTGTGCTATAGTGAGGTCAGGTGAGGTCTACCTGTGCTATGGTGAGGTCAGGTGAGGTCAACATGTGCTATAGTGAGGTCAGGTGAGGTCAACATGTGCTATAGTGAGGTCAGGTGAGGTCAACCTGTGCTATAGTGAGGTCAGGTGAGGTCTACCTGTGCTATGGTGAGGTCAGGTGAGGTCAACATGTGCTATAGTGAGGTCAGGTGAGGTCAACATGTGCTATAGTGAGGTCAGGTGAGGTCAACCTGTGCTATAGTGAGGTCAGGTGAGGTCTACCTGTGCTATGGTGAGGTCAGGTGAGGTCAACATGTGCTATAGTGAGGTCAGGTGAGGTCAACCTGTGCTATAGTGAGGTCAGGTGAGGTCAACCTGTGCTATAGTGAGGTCAGGTGAGGTCTACCTGTGCTATAGTGAGGTCAGGTGAGGTCTACCTATGCTATAGTGAGGTCAGGTAAGGGCAGGTGAGGTCTACCTGTGCTATAGTGAGGTCAGGTGAGGTCTACCTGTGCTATAGTGAGGTCAGGTGAGGTCTACTTGTGCTATAGTGAGGTCAGATGAGGGAAGGTGAGGTCTACCTGTGCTATAGTGAGGTCAGGTGAGGTCTACCTGTGCTATAGTGAGGTCAGGTGAGGTCTACATGTGCTATAGTGAGGTCAGGTGAGGTCTACCTGTGCTATAGTGAGGTCAGGTGAGGGCAGGTGAGGCCTACCTGACCGATGGTGCGGTCAGGTGAGGTCAGGTGAGGGCAGGTGAGGTCAGGTGAGGGCAGGTAAGGCCTACCTGAGCGATGGTGTGGTCAAGTGAGGGCAGGTTAGGTCAGGTGAGGTCAGGTGAGGTCAGGTGAGGGCAGGTGAGGCCTACCTGTGCTATAGTGAGGTCAGTTGAGGGCAGGTGAGGTCAGGTGAGGTCAAGTGAGGCCTACCTGAGCGATGGTGCGGTCGGGGCACCAGGAGCGTATGAGCAGCAGTCTACGGAAGCAGTCCAACGTCTGGTCATACGAGTTAGGAACCACCTCCTCCTCTGGGGCCTCCTTATCAAACCAGGCCTTCCACTGCTTCTCATTACGGCTGATCTGCACACACACACACACACACACACACGTACATGCACACACACAGTAAATCAGCTGTTCCTTTGTTGTTCAAGGTATTTATTTCTCTGAATCTGAAGGTTATCTAGGATTAAATGAGTGTACGTATGTGTGTTTACAGTATGTGTTTGTAGCAATTGACTCATTCTGACACTTGGACAAGTTTGTGTGAAGAACGGAAGTCTTTTCAACTTTTTTTATATTGAAAGAAAAAGTGGTCTCTCAATTTTTTCCCGGGCTGTATTTGAAGCCCTCTGTGACATTGCTTGTAAAAAGGGTTAGAGCAGCTGTGTAACTAGAGTGTAGATGTTAGTGAAAGGCAGTAATGTAGCATTAGCCACATTAGCTACCTGATCCAGGATGTCAGAGAACTGCCAGAGCTTGCTCAGTTCCACCAGGTTCAGCCAGGTCATGTCCAGGATCCACTTAGCTGGCTTTACAGGACAAGCCTTCAGGTCCAGAGAAGCACCCCCTGGATACAGCACAGGGTTAGAGAAGCGCTTCCTGGATACAGCACAGGGTTAGAGAAGCGCTTCCTGGATACAGCACAAGGTTAGAGAAGCGCTTCCTGGATACGGCACAGGGTCAGGGCAGTCTGTCTGAGTACACAGAATGGGAATCACAAGAATGGGCCCATGGTTGAAGTGAGGGATGGGGTTGTGAGGGGAGGAGTCAAGTGAGGGATGGGGTTGTGAGGGGATGAGCCAAGTAAGAGATGGGGTTGCGAGGGGAGGAGCCAAGTGAGGGATGGGGTTGCGAGGGGAGGAGACAATTGAGGGATGGGGTTGCGAGGGGAGGAGTCAAGTGAGGGATGGGGTTGCGAGGGGAGGAGTCAAGTGAGGGACAGGGTTGCGAGGGGAGGAGCCAAGTGGGAGTTTGTGTGAAACAAATGAGGGACGGAAAGAGAAAAAGGACGTCCGACCTTTAATGAGCGTGAGGAAGTCCTCGTGTTTGACGCGGTTGCTCTGCATGTCGATCTTGAGCGTGAGCAGCAGGGTGAACAGGAACTTGTGCTCCTCGTACAGCCCCCTGGCAGCGTACTTGTGGACCTCGAAGGTCATGCACTCGATGATGTTGCCGATCCTTTTGCTTGTGATTGGACTCTTCGATGACCTGTATGGAGAGAGCAGTCAGGTCTCTGGCTGCTATCATCAGCATGCAATATATTTGGCCCTTTATGTCCGACTAACACACAAACTGTGAGTACATGAAAGGCCAGAGTACCATCCAGGGCATGTTCCCCACATGAATCAGCACAGCAGGTAAATCTAAGCACCGCCCCAAATATCTCCACTGATTTTGTGGTGGTGTGTGCAGGTCATAGTTCAAAGACTAGTCTATACATGAAACACAGTAAAAACGGAGCTGAACCAAATATTGTCTTATTAGGTTTTGTTAGGTTGTGGAAGAGCCTTACCTGGCCAGAGAGAGGTCAAACAGACCCAGGAACTGTCTGAGCGAGGTTTGGTACATCACGTTCACCATGCTCATCTCGGTGATGAGGAAGTATAGTATGCTGCCCCTGGTGGCCACTGCACAGAACACACATTGGACGCTAAACATAATTGTGGCGGATAATTTCCACATGAAACTAATTGGAATTATAAAAAATGTAAGGACTTTAAAGCAACATTAATTTACTGTTTTTGCGTTCTCATATGAGATGAAAACAGCCATGTGTAGTGTAATACTGAATTGGTATCCTTGTCTATTAGGGTTACTATACTTATTAATGCAATGGTTTTGTTATGTATACATTTAGCAGACATTTATTTCCAAAGCAATGTACAGTAAAGGGGAATCTGAACCTGTGACCTCTTAATCTACAGTCAAGTGCTCTACCACTGTGCTGTTTCTGCCTATGTACCTTGTCTGTAGCGAGAGGGTAGTTTTCCTATGCTTGTACTTTGCCTGTTAGCTAAAAGGTTTCGCTAAATTATAGTTTAGTCTTACTATCCTTGTCCCTAGCCTGTTAGCTAGAATGTAGTCTTAATATCCTTATACCTAGCATGTTAGCTAGAGTGTAGTTTTACTATCCTTGTGGCTAGCCTGTTAGCTAGAGGGTAGTTCTGATATGTTTGGACTTCCTGTCCTGGACAGACATCGTACCGGGCCGGTATTCCTCCCGAGCGCTGTTGATCTGGACCTCCGTCTCGGCCGCGATCTGCAGCTTCTGCGTCACGTCCTCGGCGGTGCGCTTGGTGTTGCCCAGGACGACGATCAGGCTCTCGTCGTCCACCAGGGAGCCCTGTGTGCTGGTGAGGCGGTACAGGAGGTTGTCCTCCAGCTCCTTCATCTTACGCTTGTTAGACGTCACGTCCTCCATGAGGTCTGTCCTCTCCTTCTCCAGCTCCTGAGCCACACAGAGGACACATGTGGTACAGGTGAGGTGGGTGAGGAGTCAGGTGGCTGAGCGGTTAGGGAATTGGGCTAGTATTCTGAAGGTTGCCGGTTCGATTCGGCCCGTGCAAAATGACATTGTGGCAAGGCACTTCACCCTACTTGCCTCGGGGGGAATGTCCCTGTACTTACTGTAAGTCGCTCTGGATAAGAGCGTCTGTTAAATGACTAAATGTAATGTAAATGTAATGTACCTTATAGGATTATGTTCAACAATCTTAGCAGAATGCGATGACCCTGGCTAACCTGTCTCCCCTGCATGACCCTGTCTCCCCTGCATGACAATGTCTCACCTGCATGACCCTGTCTCACCTGCATGACCCTGTCTCCCCTGCATGACCCTGTCTCACCTGCATGACCCTGTCTCACCTGCATGACCCTGTCTCCCCTGCATGACCCTGTCTCACCTGCATGACCCTGTCTCACCTGCATGACCCTGTCTCACCTGCATGACCCTGTCTCCCCTGCATGACCCTGTCTCCCCTGCATGACCCTGTCTCACCTGTTTCTCCGTGAGGATGACTCTGCCCAGCAGCTGGTCCTCCAGGCCTTTCATGGTGACAGTGAAGTCGATGATGGAGGTGCGTGCGCTGATCTCAGGGGTGTATGCGGGGTTGGGCAGCTTCGTGGTCATGTACAGACGGAAGCCTCGCATCACGTCCACTTCCTTGTCTCCAACCTTGACCTGGGGGTCAGGACTAGCCAATCAGAAACGTTCTCAACTTGTTATATCAGCTCAACTCGGGCTGACATTTGTTCATTCTAAACCTAAGCCTATTTTTATTTAAAGTTACGTTTTAAAAAGTGCTCCAAACAGAGATGTACTGGCATATTAATTAGCAGAGAAGCGAAATGTTTTTTGAGCTAAACAGTGGAATATTTATACTCTGACTCGAACACAAAAGTTATGGAAAACAGGCAAATAAACAGCGCCACTACCTGCCACTCATCATCAACACTTCAGACGCCTGTGGGGGTTTTATCGTATTACAGCTGCGTCTTTTCACACCCCCGTGTATTTAAAGAGTTACACAGCTGTCTCCCTCCTCCATGATGTCTTCTCCCTATGTGTGTGTCTTTCAGTTTGTGAGTGTGTGAGGGAGGGAGGCAGCTGTTGGGTTACTGCGAGCCTGAGACCTGAGGCAGAGCTGGAGAAGTGATAATGAGATGGAGACTCATGCCTCCAGATAGGACAGTCTGTCACTCTTCAGTCACTTCCCTAGGCATCTGGCGTCAGGCCGTCATCACCAGCAGAGCCCCGTTGCTCGCGTGCTTCCAACTAAGAGACGTAGCAGGCCTGCGCGGAGCTAACCTGGTTTTACAAGCCACAGTTATCAAATTAGAAAAGCAACACGTCATTTCCATTTCCTGCAATATCCAGGATTAAACCCAATTCAGCCTTAGAAAGGCAATTTCCGATAATACATCGCAGGGCAAAATCATAGGTCTGATTTGAGCATAGAGGACATTGTAATTGTGTGTTTTATAAATATCAGGGACATTATGCGGACATGAAAAGTGGTATTTGTTGAAATAATGACCCAAAGAGTGGAAAGGAAGATACTTTCCATCCTGTTTGTTTGTCGTCTACAGACCAGCCCCCACTTCCATCACACTGAACCATGGGAACAACCTCTTTCAATTATGTTAAAATAGACACACGATAGATTTTTAAATGAAGTTTTTCTCAGTGCCAGTTCGTTTGGTAATCATGTTTTGTAAGTCTATTTAAATACTTCCTGTTATGAGAAGCAAATGGATGTATGGTGTAAAAACCAACAGAAGTGACACATGATACAGCCGGTATATTAAAGGGGTGTTTTCACCCATATTAAGAACTTACAAATATCATGCTGCAGATAAAAATGCAATTGTGCTTCCTGCACTTTTTGTAAGTATTTTTTATGAACAAATCAGACCATTCTTATTCTAGAATGAATAGAATGTGCTAGAAAGGGCCGTGTCGATTACCAATGAATAGAAAATCAAATCAATCAATCCATTGACATTGATTGAACCTTGTATGTAGAGCCAGTCTTGATGAAGTTCTTCTCCAGCACGTTGTCCAGGGCTGG
Organism: Osmerus eperlanus; assembly: GCF_963692335.1. Classification (NCBI taxonomy): domain Eukaryota; kingdom Metazoa; phylum Chordata; class Actinopteri; order Osmeriformes; family Osmeridae; genus Osmerus; species Osmerus eperlanus. Next base: position 2,515,212 of record NC_085024.1, read on the forward strand.
GTCCAGGTCCTCCTCGACGTCCTCGATCAGCAGGGGGCGTCCCAAAGACAGACTGTCCTCCAGATGGTTCCGGAAGTACTTGTGATTCAGCGAAGTGATCTGGAACCGAGGTTCGGGTTGTGTACCATTATAATACAGTCCATTCAGGAAGTTCGTTCAAGTACCAAAAAACTGAAAACGTTTGAGGTGTCATGTGGAAGGCGGAGCTAGAAGAACAGTTGTAGAACATTCTAGAATATTGTCTTAATGATTAATGAGATGGGAAGGTACTAGAGAAAAGCACTCATCTATAAACACAAAGCAGTTAACGTCTCAAAGCTGTAGTCAGGTCTAGAGTACCTGACTGAAAACAAAACGTCTCAAAGCTGTAGTCAGGTCTAGAGTACCTGACTGAAAACAAAACGTCTCAAAGCTGTAGTCAGGTCTAGAGGACCTGACTGAAAACAAAAGGTCTCAAACCTGCAGTTCGTTTCGTATTTCCTTGTTTTTGATCCAGATCTTCCCCTGGGTCTGGGGGTCGATGAGGAGGGGGAAGCGGGCAGCCTTGGTCACGATGATCCCATTTTGGATGGATAGGTCATCGTTGGGGAGGCCCTGGAGGGTCCACTCACTCACGGTGGGCGCATCGACGAGCAGGTCTGTCAGGTTGAGGTTTCTGCCGAACGGGATCATCCGGGTCTTCATTTCCCGTTGCCAGGCGCCCAGGAGAAGGTTCCGGAACTCCTGATTGAAAGGTCCGGAGTAGGACAGGAATGCAGTGGCCAGGAGAACGTCACCTGCAAGAAAGTGATTGGTTGGTGGCACCCTGGTAGCTTACAGGATAAGAGAGGGTACCTTGTAGGCTGAGGCCTTACCGCAGCGGCCCGGGTTCGATTCCGGCCTGGGTTCCTTTATTGCATGTCTCCCCTCTCTCTCCCTGCCTTTTCTGTCAAACTTCACTTACAAACTGCCCATAATATATCTTTACAGTTGATCAGTTTCAGAGTTTGCCATGTTGATGTTCAGACAGGACAGGTTGGTTGTATGTGAGGGTAATCACACACTAAGGTTTTAGTGAATGTTTAGTATGAACGCAGAGTGTATTTAGCGAACGCAGATTGTGTGTGTTTGGGATCTTGTTAATGCAAAACCAAAGAAAAACATCCATCTTGGGTGGACATTCAAGTTTCATTCTCGTCTATTCTTTTCTAGTCTGTTCTTTTCTATGCTGTGTTGAAAACTGATTTAGGTAGCAGGTCTTCTCTGCGGTGAACATGAAGGCGAGATAAGGGGTGAAAGGGAACCCACCGACGAGTCGTTTGGTCTGCGCAGCGAACTCCTTGCTCTGCTCTGTCCAGCGCTCCTTCTCTCCGGCCAGGCCGCTGATGAGGCTGGACGCAGTCTGCATCTTGTGTCTGCAGCGCTCCGCATCCTCCAGCAGGGTCTGAGGAGAGAGGAGCCAACCAGGGTTAGGGTTGGACCCTGGAGGATCACTGTGATGCTCCAGGGTTAGGGTTGGACCCTGGAGGATCACTGTGATGCTCCAGGGTTAGGGTTGGACCCTGGAGGATCACTGTGATGCTCCAGGGTTAGGGTTGGACCCTGGAGGATCACTGTGATGCTCCAGGGTTAGGGTTGGACCCTGGAGGATCACTGGGATTCTCCAGGGTTAGGGTTGGACCCTGGAGGATCACTGGGATGCTCCAGGGTTAGAGTTGGACCCTGGAGGATCACTGTGATGCTCCAGGGTTAGGGTTGGACCCTGGAGGGGTTAGGGTTGGACCCTGGAGGATCACTGTGATGCTCTGTCAATTTTTTCCAATTCTGTATTTTGAGAATTGTGTTATCCTACCTCCCAGCTTGTTTTTTTAGAATAAAATGTCTGTCCACAAAAAATGTGTTTGTTTTCGCCCTAAACTTTGATGATAATGCCACTGTGAGAGTTAGTTTTAGAGACAGCTGGAACCTTTAGTACTACAAAGTGTCTAGTTAGATGCTGAGAAAGCTGTAACTGTGGTTTAACTTTGTGTGGTGTAACTTTGTGTGGTGTAACTTTGTGTGGTGTAACTTTGTGTGGTGTAACCTTGTGTGGTGTAACTTTGTGTGGTGTAACCTTGTGTGGTGTAACTTTGTGTGGTGTAACCTTGTGTGGTGTAACCTTGTGTGGTGTAACTTTGTGTGGTGTAACCTTGTGTGGTGTAACCTTGGGTAGACGTGAAGGACAAGACTTGGTGCTGTTTTACTGGCAAAGGGAGAGTGCCAATGAGGGTTATTGGCAGTAAGGGTGTCAATAATTGTGGCACCAGTGGTTTAATTGAAAATTGAAAAAGATTTTTTTTCTCAAAATAAATTTACTCCACATAAAGGTGTGTTTTTGTGACACTTTTGGCGCCCTGTCGTCATTCCTAACCCCCACACATCATCTCACCTGCTCCTCCATCAGTCTACTCCGGTTCTGCCCTCACCTGCCCTGCCTTCACCTGCTCTGCTCTGCCCTCACCTGCCCTTACCTTACCTGCCCTGCCCTAACCTGCCCTTACCTGCCCTGCCCTCACCTGCCCTGCCTTCACCTGCTTTGCTCTGCCCTGCCCTCACCTGCCCTGCCTTCACCTGCTCTGCCCTCACCTGCCCTTACCTGCCCTTCCCTCACCTGCCCTGCCCTCACCTGCCCTGCCCTTACCTGCCCTGCCCTCACCTGCCCTGCCCTGCCCTTACCTGCCCTCACCTGTCCTGCCCTCACCTGCCCTTACCTGCCCTGCCCTCACCTGCCCTGCCCTCACCTGCCCTCACCTGCCCTGCCCTCACCTGCCCTTACCTGCCCTGCCCTCACCTGCCCTGCCCTGCCCTGCCCTTACCTGACCCTGCCCTCACCTGCCCTGCCCTTACCTGCCCTGCCCTCACCTGTCCTGCCCTCACCTTCCCTGCCCTCACCTGTTTCTCCGTCAGAGCCTTCTCGTACTCTGCCTGCACCACGTCCAGCTCGGCCTGCTTGTCGTCCAGCTCGGCCTGGGCCTCACGCAGGTCCTCGTTGGCGACAGTCAGGCGGCTCTCCTGCACTGCCAGGTTGGCCTGGGGAGAAGAGTTACCGCAGCCACTCTCAAATGGGGCACCACAGGGGGGCTCTTTTCACGCTGCACAAACAGCATTAAACAGCCTAGCTCTGAAACACAGCGCTGTTGTATCAGACACCCTGGACAGCAATGGTTGCTGTCCAGGGTGTCAATAGATTGAATATAAGCACGTTAATTCATTAACATAGAGATGCAATTCACTGCATCTCTACTGAAACTAAAGTACCCATTTTATATTATCTTGCCACCTAGCATTTTGGAATTGTTGCTTTCCCTGTTCTATCAAACCGTGACCCCAAAACCGCGTATCGAAAATACGTACTGAACTGTGACTTCTATGTCCCATTACACCCCTACTCACAAACCATTCACACAGTCGCACTCAGAAACCCTTCACAAACACCCTCCTCACCTTCAAGGGGAGCACCTCCTTGTTGATGGAGAAGAAGGAGGCCATGGCCTTGGTCCAGGAGCAGACCCCAGCCACGTTGCCACACACACGCCTGGCCGTCTCAATGTTGTAGTCGGCCATCTCGAAGTAGGGCTGCAGCAGCTCCACCATCTCCTCGTTGATGCTGTCTTTAGGGAATTGCTGCCAGGGGCGGGTCGGGAGAGGGTGTGAGGGGAGAGGAGGAGGGGAGAGGGTGTGAGGGGAGAGGAGGAGGGGAGAGGAAGAAGAGGAGAGGAGGAAGAGAATGTGAGGGGAGAGGAGGAGGGGAGAGAAGGAAGAGGATGTGAGGGGAGAGGAGGAGGGGAGAGGAGGAAGAGGATGTGAGGGGAGAGGAGGAGGGGAGAGGAGGAAGAGGATGTGAGGGAAGAGGAGGAGGGGAGAGGAGGAAGAGGATGTGAGGGGAGAGGAGGAGGGGAAGAAAGTAGTTAGAAGAAGAGGAGGCCGTTAGAAGGAAAGACATGAAAAGTAAAGAGAGACTAGGATTGTCAGAGCCAGGCCGCCTAAACACCCACATCACCAGGACAGATGGCTCGTCTGGGTGGTGCTGGCTGGAGCAGTGATCTGTGTGTGTGTGATAATGTGTGTGTATTATGTGTGTAATAATGTGTGTGTGTGTTCTAATCTGTGTGCGCTTTTTTTCCAAGGCGACATACTGTACAGGGGTTGGGGCTTTGATCCTACAACATTCTCGATCTTAGCCGTCAAATGCTCTAACCACCAAGCTCCACCCAGCCCCAGCACGTACCTGCAGACTGCCCCAGCACGTACCTGCAGACTGCCCCAGCACGTACCTGCAGACTGCCCCAGCACGTACCTGCAGACTGCCCCAGCACGTACCTGCAGACTGCCCCAGCACGTACCTGCAGACTGCCCCAGCACGTACCTGCAGACTGCCCCAGCACGTACCTGCAGACTGCCCAGGAAGTTCCCGCCGGTCATCATCTTGAGGGAGTCCTGCCAGGAGGGGATGGTGCAGTTCTTCTCAGGGTCCATCTTCACCGTGTTCACCTTCCTCTGGAACAGCAGCAGCACGCAGTCCATGATGCGCATGATGAGGTGCGGGGGACGGCCCAGCGTTCGGACCGTGGCGATGTCCGAGGGCTTGATGGTCTGGAGGAGTGTACACGGGCGACATGGTTGAGAACGGGAGGAGAGGGTTGTACGAAGTGTTGAAGTGCATACACCCATAGAACTGCACCTAAACCAACATCAACCCTCGAGACTGTAAACACGTCTGGAAAAATAGGACATGCTTTGACTTACCTCTACCCCAGTCTCTATACCTGCAGGGCAACCCCAGCCTCTACCCCAGTCTCTATACCTGCAGGGCAGCCCCAGCCTCTACCCCAGCCTCTATACCTGCAGGGCAACCCCAGCCTCTACCCCAGTCTCTATACCTGCAGGGCAGCCCTAGCCTCTACCCCAGCCTCTATACCTGCAGGGCAGCCCCAGCCTCTACCCCAGTCTCTATACCTGCAGGGCAACCCCAGCCTCTACCCCAGTCTCTATACCTGCAGGGCAACCCCAGCCTCTACCCCAGTCTCTATACCTGCAGGGCAACCCCAGCCTCTACCCCAGCCTCTATACCTGCAGGGCAGCCCCAGCCTCTACCCCAGCCTCTATACCTGCAGGGCAGCCCCAGCCTCTACCCCAGTCTCTATACCTGCAGGGCAGCCCCAGCCTCTACCCCAGTCTCTATACCTGCAGGGCAGCCCCAGCCTCTACCCCAGCCTCAACCCCGGCCTCTATACCTGCAGGGCAGCCTCTGCCTCCTCCAGGGCCGGCCGGGCGGCCTCCAGCTTCTCCTCTGCGATGGCCTTGTCAGCTGAGATGCTGTCCACTATGGCCTGGGCCTTATCCTTCACCTTCTGCACCTCCAGCTTCACCTTCTCTGCTGCCTGGGCTTTCACTGTCACCTCCTTCAGCACCTGGGACACACACACACACACACCAGGGTTGTGACTGGAGCACCTCCTTCAGCACCTGGGACACACACACACACACCAGGGTTGTGCCTGGGTCACCTCCTTCAGCACCTGGGACACACACACACCAGGGTTGTGACAGGAGCACATTGCTGCTTCTATCGCCGATGTATTGGGCAGTTTGCGGGTAGGAGTGTAAACAGCCCGTACATGGAGCCCCATAACTCCCTAGATGTCCATGAAAAGATTCAGTGAAAAAATACAGACTAGACAGATATGCGCTGTGTTTTACTCTGAGAGCTAAAGGTCCATTTGATAATTAACAAGCACAAATTAGCTGCAACCACCTACAGTAGGCCGTACGAGCATGACATGTCAAACCTACGTAACGTGGAACACGCGATGGAAGATCCCTGAGTGTGTGTGTTTTTAAGAGAACAGAAGCTCAGGTTTAACCGCTCCCAGAGCGTGAGGTAATTCATGTCTCATGTTGTCAACTTGAGACTTGGTGAGTTTGAGGCTCTTTTATTGAGTGGACGCTCAAGGCCTGACACTGTGATTGAAGACAGCAATGGTAGAGACACACACATGTAGACACTTTGTGATTGAAGACAGCAATGTTCTAGAGGTAGAGACACACACACACTCACACACACACTCACACAGACACACTCACACAGACACACACACACAGACAGATACACTCACACACAGACACACAAACACACGTAGACACTTTGTGATCGAAGACAGAAATGGTCTAGAGGTAGAGACACACACTCACACAGACACACACGCACACACAGACACACACACGTAGACACTTTGTGATTGAATACAGCAGTATCCTGGAGGTAGAGACACAGACACACACACACACACAGACACACACACACACAGACACACACACACACGTAGACACTTTGTGATTGAATACAGCAGTATCCTGGAGGTAGAGACACAGACACACAGACAGACACAGACACACACACACACAGACACACACACACACGTAGACACTTTGTGATTGAATACAGCAGTATCCTGGAGGTAGAGACACAGACACACAGACAGACACAGACACACACACAGACACAGACACACACACACCATGTCGGCCTTGTCGTTGGCGATCTGCAGCTCCTTCTCCTTGACCTCCAGCTCCAAGCTGAGCCCTGCTACTGACTGGGATGCCTCCTTCAGCTTCTGCAGGCCTGTGTTCATCCTGGGAGAGGCAACATCCCTCAATTCTCCATTTAATGTACTGAAAGTTAGGACACTGCTCTACAAGCAGTGTCCCAGAGGGGTTCACATACTGCACTGTTTACAAGCAGTGTCCCAGAGGGGTTCACATACTGCACTGTGTACAAGCAGTGTCCCAGAGGGATTCACATACTGCACTGTGTACAAGCAGTGTCCCAGAGGGATTCACATACTGCACTGTGTACAAGCAGTGTCCCAGAGGGATTCACATACTGCACTGTGTACAAGCAGTGTCCCAGAGGGGTTCACATATGTCCACAGCACTTATAGCCAACATAAACCTAGGGGTGGGTGCAGCTCGAGTTTTGGACTGCAGATGAAGAGATTGTGGGTTCAAATCCCACAAAAGTGTCTTTATTTATCAGCCACATCATTCATGAGTAGAGGGGTACAGCTTTTGACTGAAGATCAACAAATCACAGGTTCAAATGCCCCTTAAATGGGTTAAAGTTAAAAAGAAGAATCTGCTAAATAAACCCATTATTAATGACAGTAATGAATACAGTGTCGCGTACCTGTTGGCCAGGGTCTGGACCTGGGCCCGTCTCTCCCTGTAGATGGTCTTGTATCCCTGGATGAAGGACAGGTAGGACTTGGGCGTGACGTGGGTGGCGCGCCGGTACCTCTGGAAGTAGTCGACACACTTCTCCGCCACGCCGTCCTGGAAGCAGCCCATGCACTGCACCACCTCCGCCTTCACCTGCGGTGAGCACTCGATGTCGTACTGGGACAGGAAGTGCTGTGAGACTGGGGGGGGTGAGACAGAGAGGGGCGAGAGAGGGAGGAGAGAGGGGCGAGAGAGGGACGAGAGAGGGAGGAGAGAGGGACGGGAGAGGGAGGAGAGAGGGAGGGGAGAGGGGCGAGAGGGAGGAGAGAGGGGCGAAAGAGAGACGACAGAGGGGCGAAAGAGGGACGAGAGAGGGAGGAGAGAGGGGTTAGAGAGGGGCGAAAGAGAGGGACGAGAGAGGGAGGACAGAGGGAGGAGAGAGGAGTGAGAGAGGGGCGAGAGAGGGACGAGAGAGGGAGGAGAGAGGGGCGAGAGAAGGACGAGAGAGGGAGGACAGAGGGAGAAGAGAGGGGCGAGAGAGGGAGGAGAGAGGGGCGAGAGAGGGAGGAGAGGGACGAGAGAGGGGGGAAAGAAGGGGCGAGAGAGGGGGGAGAGAGGGAGGACAGAGGGAGGAGAGAGGGAGGAGAGAGGGAGGAGAGAGGTAGAGGGTGGTTGCTGTTATGCTTGCTCTTAACTACACAGTGATGCATGTTCAAGGTGAACATGTGCATGCACACAAACTTAAGCACAGACACTTAGTAGAGGATATAAAAATACCAATGAACTGTTGTTGTTGTTGTTTTGTATGTATTTCTTTTAATGGACTGCATGTACTTGAGGTTTGAATTTTCATTTTTATCAATTTGGAAACAGATTGGCACATTAGTACAGGCTATGGGAGGGTTTTCTGTATGCTGAACACAATGTACAGTATCTACTAAATAAGTCTGAACTCTCCAGAACACAATGTACAGTATCTACTAAATAAGTCTGAACTCTCCAGAACACAATGTACAGTATCTACTAAATAAGTCTGAACTCTCCAGAACACAATGTACAGTATCTACTAAATAAGTCTGAACTCTCCAGAACACAATTTACAGTATCTACTAAATAAGTCTGAACTCTCCAGAACACAATGTACAGTATCTACTAAATAAGTCTGAACTCTCCAGAACACAATGTACAGTATCTACTAAATAAGTCTGAACTCTCCAGAACACAATGTACAGTATCTACTAAATAAGTCTGAACTCTCCAGAACACAATGTACAGTATCTACTAAATAAGTCTGAACTCTCCAGAACACAATGTACAGTATCTACTAAATAAGTCTGAACTCTCCAGAACACAATGTACAGTATCTACTAAATAAGTCTGAACTCTCCAGAACACAATGTACAGTATCTACTAAATAGGTCTGAACTCTCCAGAACACAACGTACAGTATCTACTAAATAAGTCCGAACTCTCCAGAACACAACGTACAGTATCTACTAAATAAGTCCGAACTCTCCAGAACACAACGTACAGTATCTACTAAATAAGTCCGAACTCTCCAGAACACAACGTACAGTATCTACTAAAAAAGTCAGAACTCTCCAGAACACAACGTACAGTATCTACTAAAAAAGTCCGAACTCTCCAGAACACAACGTACAGTATCTACTAAATAAGTCCGAACTCTCCAGAACACAACGTACAGTATCTACTAAATAAGTCCGAACTCTCCAGAACACAACGTACAGTATCTACTAAATAAGTCCGAACTCTCCAGAACACAACGTACAGTATCTACTAAATAAGTCCGAACTCTCCAGAACACAACGTACAGTATCTACTAAATAAGTCCGAACTCTCCAGAACACAACGTACAGTATCTACTAAATAAGTCCGAACTCTCCAGAACACAACGTACAGTATCTACTAAATAAGTCCGAACTCTCCAGAACACAACGTACAGTATCTACTAAATAAGTCCGAACTCTCCAGAACACAACGTACAGTATCTACTAAATACGTCCGAACTCTCCAGAACACAACGTACAGTATCTACTAAATAAGTCCGAACTCTCCAGAACACAATGTACAGTATATACTAAATAAGTCCGAACTCTCCAGAACACAATGTACAGTATCTACTAAATACGTCCGAACTCTCCAGAACACAATGTACAGTATCTACTAAATACGTCCGAACTCTCCAGAACACAATGTACAGTATCTACTAAATAAGTCCGAACTCTCCAGAACACAATGTACAGTATCTACTAAATACGTCCGAACTCTCCAGAACACAATGTACAGTATCTACTAAATAAGTCAGAACTCTCCAGAACACAATGTACAGTATCTACTAAATAAGTCCGAACTCTCCAGAACACAATGTACAGTATCTACTAAATAAGTCCGAACTCTCCAGAACACAATGTACAGTATCTACTAAATAAGTCCGAACTCTCCAGAACACAATGTACAGTATCTACTAAATAAGTCTGAACTCTCCAGAACACAATGTACAGTATCTACTAAATAAGTCTGAACTCTCCAGAACACAATGTACAGTATCTACTAAATAAGTCTGAACTCTCCAGAACACAATGTACAGTATCTACTAAATAAGTCTGAACTCTCCAGAACACAAGAAAATATGTGCACTTTACAGGTTCAAATGAATGATGTTTTATATTTTTTGGTACAGCTACATAACTTTTATGACTTTAATTTATGCACATGGAGAATGTAGCAGGAATGAGAGCTTAGCTCGGTGGTTAGAGCATTTGACAGCAGAATGAGGTCAAAGAAAATAATATATAGGGGGGAGTCAGGTGGCTGAGCGGTTAGGGAAGCGGGCTTGTAATCAGAAGGTTGCCAGTTTGATTCCCGGCTGTGCCAGATGACGTTGTGTCCTTGGGCAAGGCACTTCACCCTACTTGCCTCGGGGGGAATGTCCCTGTACTTACTGTAAGTCGCTCTGGATAAGAGCGTCTGCTAAATGACTAAATGTAAATGTAAATATAAATGATGCAAAATGACCATGTTAATATTATTCCTGTGTTGCTATGATCCGGACCTGCAATGAGGGCGTCCTTGGGCCAGCGACTGAACCAGTCCATGGTACATCCTGAGATGAGCGCCGGGAACTTCAGCGCTCGGTTCCGGAACTTCTCCCCCACAGGAGAGAAGCACAGAACCACGTGCAGGTTCTGACGCACGCGGCTCATGAAGTACTCGTGCAGGTTCTCGTTGGTAGGTGGTCGCCGTGGAAACTCCCGCTTCATTACTGGTATGAGGTCACTGATAATCTCATCGATCTCGTCTCGAGCAAACAAGTTTGACACCTGGGGAAGACGGAAGATCCCTCAAGTGAGGGGTCAGGTGAGGGGTCAGGTGAGGGGTCAGGGGTCAGACAGTCTGGGTTCTAATCTCCCCCCCCCCCCCAGGACAAAAGGACAAACTTATGCAATAGTCTCCTGCAATGCTAGTAGTGTAACAATATAAAATATGCAATAGAAGTAGTATAATATGGCAATCAAAAACTACAATGACCATATGACACACTATAGCACGAAAACAACGTTTAGAATTGTTTATCTTCATCATTTACAACACTTGTAATCAGCTGAGACTAGCGCTGCACTCCTGTCAGTGATAACTCCACCCTGTACTGCACCCAAAATCAAGCTCACCCCCAAATGACCCCCCCCCCCCGGCCTCGTGAGTCAGCCAGCCATGTGTGTGTGACCTCTGACCTGTCCAGAAGACAGGACGTTGTTCATGTACTCCAGGAAGGACTCGTCCTTGATCTCGTTGTCAGTGAAGATGAAGCTGATGCCTCGGCCATACTGGCCGGCCGTCCTGTACAGCCCCTTCAGGTCCTCCATCAGGTTGGCCGTGTTGTAGGAGCTGAGGAACCCACACAGACACTCTGAGGGGAGGGATCTAGGAGCTGAGGAACCCACACAGACACTCTGAGGGGAGGGATCTAGGAGCTGAGGAACCCACACAGACACTCTGAGGGGAGGGATCTAGGAGCTGAGGAACCCACACAGACACTCTGAGGGGAGGGATCTAGGAGCTGAGGAACCCACACAGACACTCTGAGGGGAGGGATCTAGGAGCTGAGGAACCCACACAGACACTCTGAGGCTGAGTGGAGGGATCTAGGAGCTGAGGAACCCACACAGACACTCTGAGGGGAGCGATCTAGGAGCTGAGGAACCCACACAGACACTCTGAGGGGAGGGATCTAGGAGCTGAGGAACCCACACAGACACTCTGAGGGGAGGGATCTAGGAGCTGAGGAACCCACACAGACACTCTGAGGCTGAGTGGAGGGATCTATGAGCTGAGGAACCCACACAGACACTCTGAGGGGAGGGATCTAGGAGCTGAGGAACCCACACAGACACTCTGAGGGGAGGGATCTAGGAGCTGAGGAACCCACACAGACACTCTGAGGGGAGGGATCTAGGAGCTGAGGAACCCACACAGACACTCTGAGGGGAGGGATCTAGGAGCTGAGGAACCCACACAGACACTCTGAGGGGAGGGATCTAGGAGCTGAGGAACCCACACAGACACTCTGAGGGGAGGGATCTAGGAGCTGAGGAACCCACACAGACACTCTGAGGGGAGGGATCTAGGAGCTGAGGAACCCACACAGACACTCTGAGGGGAGGGATCTAGGAGCTGAGGAACCCACACAGACACTCTGAGGGGAGGGATCTAGGAGCTGAGGAACCCACACAGACACTCTGAGGCTGAGTGGAGGGATCTAGGAGCTGAGGAACCCACACAGACACTCTGAGGGGAGGGATCTAGGAGCTGAGGAACCCACACAGACACTCTGAGGGGAGGGATCTAGGAGCTGAGGAACCCACACAGACACTCTGAGGCTGAGTGGAGGGATCTAGGAGCTGAGGAACCCACACAGACACTCTGAGGGGAGGGATCTAGGAGCTGAGGAACCCACACAGACACTCTGAGGCTGAGTGGAGGGATCTAGGAGCTGAGGAACCCAAACAGACACTCTGAGGGGAGGGATCTAGGAGCTGAGGAACCCACACAGACACTCTGAGGGGAGCGATCTAGGAGCTGAGGAACCCACACAGACACTCTGAGGGGAGGGATCTAGGAGCTGAGGAACCCACACAGACACTCTGAGGGGAGAGATCTAGGAGCTGAGGAACCCACACAGACACTCTGAGGGGAGGGATCTAGGAGCTGAGGAACCCACACAGACACTCTGAGGCTGAGTGGAGGGATCTAGGAGCTGAGGAACCCACACAGACACTCTGAGGGGAGGGATCTAGGAGCTGAGGAACCCACACAGACACTCTGAGGGGAGGGATCTAGGAGCTGAGGAACCCACACAGACACTCTGAGGGGAGGGATCTATGAGCTGAGGAACCCACACAGACACTCTGAGGGGAGCGATCTAGGAGCTGAGGAACCCACACAGACACTGAGTGGAGGGATCTAGGAGCTGAGGAACCCACACAGACACTCTGAGGGGAGGGATCTAGGAGCTGAGGAACCCACACAGACACTCTGAGGGGAGCGATCTAGGAGCTGAGGAACCCACACAGACACTCTGAGGCTGAGTGGAGGGATCTAGGAGCTGAGGAACCCACACAGACACTCTGAGGGGAGGGATCTAGGAGCTGAGGAACCCACACAGACACTCTGAGGGGAGGGATCTAGGAGCTGAGGAACCCACACAGACACTCTGAGGGGAGGGATCTATGAGCTGAGGAACCCACACAGACACTCTGAGGGGAGCGATCTAGGAGCTGAGGAACCCACACAGTGTAGCGGGGTTTGCTACAACAGACACTGAGTGGAGGGATCTAGGAGCTGAGGAACCCACACAGACACTCTGAGGGGAGGGATCTAGGAGCTGAGGAACCCACACAGACACTCTGAGGGGAGCGATCTAGGAGCTGAGGAACCCACACAGACACTCTGAGGGGAGGGATCTAGGAGCTGAGGAACCCACACAGACACTCTGAGGGGAGGGATCTAGGAGCTGAGGAACCCACACAGACACTCTGAGGGGAGGGATCTAGGAGCTGAGGAACCCACACAGACACTCTGAGGGGAGGGATCTAGGAGCTGAGGAACCCACACAGACACTCTGAGGCTGAGTGGAGGGATCTAGGAGCTGAGGAACCCACACAGACACTCTGAGGGGAGGGATCTAGGAGCTGAGGAACCCACACAGACACTCTGAGGGGAGGGATCTAGGAGCTGAGGAACCCACACAGACACTCTGAGGGGAGACTGATCAAGCAGACTGATCAAGCAGAGTGCACTAAGATGCTGGGGAACTGGGAGCAGGACAGGAGTAGGGATGCACCGAATCAAGGATTCGTTTTTTGACGAATATTGGGCTTTTTGACAGGGTTCGGTTTCGGCCAAACCTTAGAATTTTTTTTCACCGAATCCCAACCCTACGCTTGCACTACGCACGCTACGCTGGTCGACATAATAGGTGTGGTGTGTGTGGTGTGTGAGGTGGAGGGGGTTTGAGGTGTGTGGTGTGTGAGGGCGTGAGAGGGTGAGGTGAGAGGGGAAGAGACATACCGCGTCAGGGTGATCTGGAAGATCTTGTACCCAGCAATGAAGGAGGCCAGCCGGGTGAGGCTCTGTTTGCCCGACCCCCCCACGCCCACCAGGAGGGCGTTACCCCGGGGGGTCCGGATGATCCTCGACACCTAGAGGAACACACACGTGTAAGAACACACACACAGGTGTAAGAACACACACACACACTGGGGAAGGAACACACACACCTTGACCAGGTGTATCATGGCGTCGGTGAAGAACACCATGTCCATCCCTGCTCCTCGTATGCTCTCGTTGTACTGGCTGAGGAACATGTCCAGGCGCTCGGTCAGGCTCTCCAGGGACTGGATGGGCTCGTACACTTTGGGCAGGTCGAAGTCTGTGTCTTCGGGCTCCTCGCCTGGGGGAAGGCAACACCATCATGCTATGTCTGGGTGTTAGTTAAGGTTGAGTCCTTTCAGAGCAGATACTACATACATGATCATGCCATGTCTATATATTAAATCATACTATAGAGCAGTTTAGAGCAGACAAACACCAACCGACACACACGCACACACACACACTCACACACCCCCATATACTGTACACACACACCTGCAAACACACACACATGCAAACACACACACACACACACACACAGCCCAGCCATCAGTACCCTGGCCTCGCTCCACCAGCACCAAGCCGTTACCTGTAGCTTCGGGGGCGTCTCTGAGGAAGTCCACAAAGTAGGCGTCCACTCCCACGTCCAGCAGCGCCCGGACCTCCTCGCCCAGCTCCTCCCCCACCAGCCGCGCCAGAGCGCCGTCCAGCCACTCCACGTCCGCCGGCGTGGTGAAGCGGTCCGCGATCACGCGCTTGCACTCGTGTTTCCAGAGACGGAGGAGAACCTGAGGGAGGGGAACACCAGGAAGCAGATTTAACCTGAGGGAGGGGGACACCAGGAAGCAGATTTAACCTGAGGGAGGGGGACACCAGGAAGCAGATTTAACCTGAGGGAGGGGGACACCAGGAAGCAGATTTAACCTGAGGGAGGGGGACACCAGGAAGCAGATTTAACCTGAGGGAGGGGAACACCAGGAAGCAGATTTAACGGCTGCAGCCTCGATAAAAAAAAGGTGTTCTTCACATTTTATGAAGGAAATTGTATTTCATGGCCACATGCTCGGTTATAAAAAACTATAAAAGGGTGTCCCACCCGCATTTAATTAGTGATATGATATTTAACGGCAGCATCCTCAGATATTGAAAAAAGCTTTCCCCCCACATTTATAATCAAACCAATGTCCCCTGCACCATAGTCTATTGAATTATTATATTGACCAGGTTGACCAGGAAAAACTCCCAGGAAAACTCAGAGAGCAAACAGAGGAAAGCTCAGGAGGAGCCGTAGTGACGCAGAGAGGGCGGACCACAGCCTGAACACAGCCTGAACGCAGCCTGAACACAGCCTGAACACAGCCTGAACACAGCCTGAACACAGCCTGAACACAGCCTGAACACAGCCTGAACACAGCCGTGCATCAGGAGCAGAGAGAAACATGGATGCTGTGTAATTCCTCCAGCTGCAGACCCACCGGTACTGAGTGCACCACCTCGGCCGTGGTTCCCAGCATGCCCTGCCAGATGCGGGACAGGTCGCGCAGGTTGAAGATGTAGTGGAACTTGGCTGGCGTGGGCAGCATCTTCACCTTGGTGCTCTGCCAGAGCAGCCTGGTGAGGGAGACCACCCTGGGCACCAGGGAGGTCACCTCCAGGCTGAAGCCCCTCCGCGCACAGTAGTGGCCCTTCCCGATCACTCCTGCAGACACAGGAGCATGTCAGCACTGCTGTTGTTACATTATCATCACAGATACTGAGCCATACTTATCACTGCTATTGATCCATTATTATCACTGCTACTGATCTACTATTATCGGAGGGGATAACTACTATTATCGGAGGGGATAACTACTATTCAGGGATGCGTTTAGCTCAGTGGTTTGAGCATTAGACAGCAGATCAAAAGATTGTCCCTTTTGCTTTGGATAAAAGTGTCTGCTAACTTAATACATGACATGTCCCAACTAATGGAAAGCATTAGTGACCATGTTAAATTTAGCAGTTACAATTCAATTTTGCAATTCAAGATTCCAGTCCTCCCCGTTAATATTATGAATTCAACGCTGCTGTTGTTATCGTGGTTGTTATGCCGACAACTCACCGAAGATCTTGTCGATGGAGGCGTGAGAGGGAAGGGTGCAGTTGAAGATGGAGAACTGTCTCTTCAGTCTCTGGGGGATGTCGTTGCGTCCGCCCCCGGGGTGGATCATGGCCGCCAGGAACTGGATCTCCACGATGTTGGTGAACTCACCCGGCTTCTCCAGGTTGAAGAACCCGTTCTGCTCCATCAGCTGACGAACAATCTCGTTAGTGACCTAAGATAGAACACAACAAACAATGTTATGATGCGGTGATGTGGTGTGACGTGCACAATTAAAGTTTTTTGAGACATTAGTCATGCTTTATTGTGAAGTTTGTGAAGTGAAGTGTCACAAGAAGGGCAGGGAGAGAGAGAGAGAGAGAGAGAGAGAGAGAGAGAGAGAGAGAGAGAGAGAGAGAGAGAGAGAGAGAGAGAGAGAGAGAGAGAGAGAGAGAGAGAGAGAGAGAGGGGGGGGGGGAGAGAGAGAGAGAGAGAGAGAGAGAGAGAGAGAGAGAGAGAGAGAGAGAGAGAGAGAGAGAGAGAGAGAGGGAAGACATGCAGCAAAGGGCCCAGGCAGGATTTGAACCCAGACTGCTGGGGTAAGGCTTCATTGTAATCTGTTTAACTCCATGCTCTTCTGGTTCCATCCATTGGCACTTATTTGCTTTTTCACAATGTATACTTCATGTTTTGGCTCGCTGTTTATGATCAGTGACCTATGCACTTTTTGTAAAGCTCTCTCTTGGGAGTTGCTTTGGATAAGCGCCTGCTAAATGAATACATGTAAATGTAAGTCTTCAGCCTACATGGTACTCACTCTTATCCTGTTTGCTACGGGGGCGCCCCAGACATTGAGATGTTATAAAATGCTGTGAATTGTATTTTGTTCAGTAAGAATGTGTTGGTCTGAGATTCAAACATGTCAAAGGCTCTGTTACCTGGTCTCCCCATTCGTTAATGACAGGCATGTTGATGTCATCCACAAAGACGGACATCTTCTTCCCTGCAGGAGGGCCGTAGGTAGTACCCATCCTCTTGTCCACATAGCTCTCCAACGTTCTCTGGGGAACACACACACTGTTCTCTACAGTGTTCTCTGGGGAACACACACACTGTTCTCTACAGTGTTCTCTGGGGAAC